>NW_021632329.1:0-70340 GCF_004799145.2 Neltuma alba | reverse complement strand
TTCTGTTGCCTTCTGGCTCCAGGAAGTCTGAAAAACCTTCTTCATCCTATTGGCAATTCATCTTAAGTGAAAGATAATGAGGAGGAATACTGGAAAAAGAAGTTTGGAAAATAACATTTATTGGAATTTAGGAATAGAATATGCTTACCGTAGAAGAAACTTGTGATGCTAAGTGTTGGGTCTTTATCATTTTTCTGATGAGTTTGGGAAATGTTCTAGTGTGGTTATAGTTCATATTTCCTGTGAATGAAAACAACTTGAGCCTTTTTATTTTGCTTGTGGCATTTAAGTAAGGAGATCTGATCTCGTTAGATGCTTTATGATCATGCTGTGATTTCCTGTCAGTTAATGTTGCACCTGTCCGCCTGTTAATAGTCTATTGCAGTTAGCATCCTGTCAAACTTTTGACTTCTTTTGTATTGATTATTCAGTTGTCAAGCTCCAATCTCTTCCGGTCAAGTGGATCACAAAGACGAGGTGCTGTTTCTGGCAGTCGTGATGCAATTGTTAGCAGTGAGACTGAACGCTCTCACCATCTTCCAGTGGATGCAAGTCCTGGAGCACTTCGCAAAGTCTCTGGCGCTCAAAGAGGTTCACCTATTTTATCATCAGAACAAAACAGAACTTCATCTGGAAGAAACGTGTCAAATGCAAAGAATTTTGAGTCAACACTCAGAGGCATCGAGGGCCTGCATTTTAATGATGATAGGGTGCAGTATTAGCAGTTGCCTCTCCTGGTACTTTGTAAATTCTGAAAAAGTTTTCATACTCTTTCACATGCTTTACTCAAAGGAGTGTTATCTGTGCATTGTTGGGAGAAAGCTGCAACAAGTTGGGAAGTCACTTTAAGAAGTATACAGTAAAGACATGCTTAAAGACATGCTTAGGTGGATTCCTGACAATCTCTGGCCTGTTAACGAGGCTTTTGTTAATACTGTTAATGTACTGAATTGGCTTTGCGTCCTTTTTACTATAAATTTTCTTCACTTTTTAACCATGCTTTTTGATATCTGTGAAATATTGAATTTAAACTATTATACTATGAGGACTTCTAAGTAGGGGAATGCGAGAGATTTGTGATCGCTGAGCAAGATGTGAACATGATTATGGGTTGAAGATGTCTTGTTTGTATAACAACTAAGTCGGAGCTTTTGATCTTCAAGTATATTTTGTCAAAATATTTGATCAACTTATGGCGTTATTTTTCCTGTTTAATGCTGATTGTCTCACACACTGCTATTTATTTGAACTCTACATTGATTAATCTTTACAAGTTCACATTGATTTGGTGGGGCTTGACAACTACGACCTCCTTTGTTTGGTGTACCCTTGTCCCTATGTTATTCTGTTGAGGTCTTTGGTGGAGAGAATTGCTTTTTGTGCCTTTGGGTATTCTCTACTCTACCAGGGTCAGTTTCAAGTACCAGTGTCCGTCACTCTGTTGGTCATTTGGATTTTTCCCCTGAAAGAATAGCATGGGTTACTTACACCAAGAGGTTGGTTTGTTTGTTTGTTTTTGTAAATTATTTTTTTTATTTTTGCCAGATTCCAGGTTTGATTGGTGTTGCTTTTACAAAATGTTTCAGAGTTGAGACCAGAAGCTCCTGAAAATGGGTAGGCTGTAGGCATTTAAACGTGAAGCTAGGGCTCCTAAGGCATATGATTTTGCTTTATTTTGAATGTTTGTCTACTTGAAATTTTGATTGAAGCAGTATTTCGTCTCTTCATAGCTTTGTCATAATTTGTATCCATAAAGTTTTAACACCAATAATAAGCTCTGCTTTTATCGCGAGGTCTTATGAGAGATTTCAACGTAAAGGGAGCATGAGACTGATGCGATTAGTGTTATCACTCTTGATAAATTTCAAATTTATCGAGTTTATATATAATTCGTAACTTTAATTGGTTGCGTAAATCGTATTCGTAAGCTATTCTAACTGCACTACGTTCCATTCGAGTGTCGCGTATGAAACAAAAGAATGGAAAAGTTTAAAGCCAAGATTGAGGGTAAGTGTTAACAAGAATTCTCAGTGCGGCCCCCCGGCCCGGGGGGCGCTATTTATCTTCAATCATAGATTAAATGATAACCTTATCCACAAAATTAAATTTTGAAGTGACAAATCAATCCCCATAATTAAATTCGTTTCTTCAATAAGTCAAAAGGAAAAAAAAAATTTATGAAGGACCAGATTTTTTGCTGGTCCTGTTTGGATATTTATCTTCGATCTTTGATTCAAGGGAAAAGATGCAAATGTATGCCTTGGTCTTGTTTTCTAGCCACACCTAACACCTTAATTTTTTTTTTAGTGGTGTAATTTCACTCATGATTTTTTTGTGTGTGTAACTTTATCCTCTAGAGCTAAAGTTGCATCCAAAATCAGAGGTGAAAGTGTATTTTTTAAAAAAATTATCAGCAAAAACGCACCCAAAAAATAGTAAAATTGCGTCACTAAAAAGATTGGGTGTTGGATACACTTAAAAAATAAGATCAGAATAAATTTGCACCTTTACCCTTGATACCCTTGATTCGAAGATAACTATTCTGTTTATAAATCTTTTACTTCTAATTTGATGATTCTATATAATTATTATCACGAAATGGGGTTCCTTGTTCGGTGAGTTGCGCTAGTGTTATCATTAGTCGTACAAACGAAAGGGGGAAATTATAATCGTGGCTTCATTTGTTTGGAAACATTTTAAAGTACTCATCCAGTACATAATATAAGACCTATTTAACTAATTTAATTAGATTAAAAAAGTTAAGTAAGTTAGTTAATTACGAGAAATATAACATGTTTTTTTCTAAAACACTATAACCATCTTCCTTAATGTTTTCTCTCCCTCTTCTACTTGATTATAGTTGAGGGACTATCTATAGGTATAATTTGAAAAAAATCGATAAATATAAGAAATATGTCTTATATTTAAAACCAAAATCAACTTGATAATTAGGTTCTATATTAAGGATCAGACCAATACTATTTTACGCGCACCAACTCATTGATGCCAGGAAAATCATTTTCTGGTGTAATATTAAAGAGTTCAAACTGTTAAAACATGCTTTTAGGCCTGTCACAGTGGAGGTGTTAGAACTTAAAACTATAAATTATTCATACGTAATCTAAATAATTCAGTAACTATCATACGAGAGCCAGATGAAGAAGAATCTTTTTTTAAAAAAAAAATGTTCAGGAATACTCTTCACAATATGCGCAGAAAAAAGTGCCAGAGGTTTCTTTTTCAATAGCCAATTTCCCTTTTTAAATTTTCTGAGTAAGGATTAAGGAAGCCAAATAAAAATATTAACGAAATTCTGCCTCACACGATCAAAATGTATTTTGACATCTTAGTGAAACAGATTGATATTGAAAAGCATATATACCAGGATCAGAGGCTGAAACAGAAAAGAAACAGATTAATCCCCACAAAACCAAGTTAGCCTTCAAAATAATTAATACTGAAAATTAACACCCCCCCAATAATTAAAAAAAAAAAAAAAACTCCATTTCAAAACACAGAACCATACTTCAAAGATGAGCTGAAAATGACCAAGTTTGGTAATTCCATACATAAACATGATAGTTCATGAAACTCCAGAATACATTACAGAGGGACAATTTTTACTTAAAAAAGGATTCAGAATTTAAAGAAAGATCAGTACAAACTCATAAGTACCCATTAATCACCACCATCCATAGATCACATGGTTGTAAGAGTTCTTGACCCACCTGAAGCTTTTTCTCAGAGATCCTTTCATTTTCCCTTCCATGTCGTACACTCTGTAGCTAGCAACTCTCTTCTTCCTCTGCACTTCTGGGTCACTAAAGCTCCAACTTTTTGAAGCTTTCTTCCCTTTCTTCATCTTCCCCTCCTTCTGACTACTATAATTAGCACTGTAACTCCTCAGATCTTGCATGTTTCCTGGGAATCCCCGCCCTCCTGCGTGGCAACCTTCATCTCTGCATGATCTGGATCTGAATTCCATGGTGGGAAATGTTCAGGTTACAGGGGAAAATGGTAAAACAGAGGCTGTCTTTATTATGAGGCGAGAAAAGGAGGAGGAAAGTGAAGAAATGATTGATGGGTTTGCTTTTTTCCTGTGGTTTTCTTTTTCTTTTTCTTGTTTCCCCCCCTGAATTGTGCTATGATTGTCTGGTACTTTGCCCTTCAAGATTTGCTTAATATAATCAGAATCTTCCATGAATTAGAAGCGGTTGAAGATGATGATGATGGTGTTATTATTAGTGTTTTATTTTATAATGGAATTTGTGGGGTATAGTGACGCTTTCTGCTTTGCTTAACGCCGCAGAATTGCATGAAGGTTCTGCCTTTTTGCCTTTTGGTTTTCAACTTGACTGGTTCAGGTACACCGTGGATCTTTATTATTGATTGTAAAAATAAAATTTTAAAGCCGAAAAAGAAATCAATATTTGTGGCTTTTGATGAGAATGACTTGCAATAATTTCACATTTGATTTTGATAGTATTAATATATTATTTGAGTTTTATATATTTGTGTGAGACATTAATACAAAAAAGAATATATTAAATGAGGAGGAACGAGAAAAAACTAAAAAGATATACACACACATATATGAAAACTTATAGTTTGGGTTTAGAAAACATAAAAGTTTATATTTTTACAGCTTCTTTATGATTTATTTATTTATTTGATTTATCATATAAGTATTAATTTCACAAAATACAAACTTATTACGCATCACCCTGATTCTCTGGTTGAAGCTTCTAAATTTACTTAATTAACACACAAAAATGATGCTGGCCTGAGCCCGCAATAACCTCTTGTTTAAGCTTTGCCACATATTCCAAATGTCTTTGGATTGTATTAAATAATTTCCATAATTTAAGTGTTTGACTTTTCTATTTTTGAAAAATTTATAAAATGACCCTTAAAAGTTTTAGGTCAAAATTTTTAAAATTATATACTTCTCTGATCCTAAATATAAGACTTTTTGTAGTGTAATTTGTACTATAAAAAAATTTTATATTTAAAACCGGAGGAGTATTTATATATTTTGAGAAGCCTGATAATAAATTTTTAAGACGTAATAAAAAGCGTACTAAAATATTGTTGGAAGTTTCACTTCTTTTAAGCTTTTATTTTGTTTTTTGCGAAACCATGTGAAATGGACTTTATGGAAGCAAGTGAACAAAATGTAGCATGAGAGAGTATGAGTTGTTCATGACTTGTAAATAAAACTATTTTCTAATTTATTTTATAATTTATATTATTTTTTTACTCTAATTTTCTCAAATTTTTATACACACACAAAGTGAACATGGAATATGTATAAATACTAAACTTAAGGGCTTGTATTCAAAACCTATGATACAAACATTCCATTCTTAAAGAAACTTGCTTTGAGAGTTTTGTGAAGAATGAAACTTAAAGTAAACTTTACATAATACATATTTTTTATTAATTTCTTATCTTTCTCAAAATAATTTCATCAATAATGGTGCTGAACCTAAAAACTAAAGTAATGGTAACGAATTTGGAAAGAAAAAAAAAAAAGAATGATTTTTTCTTTCTGGAAAAGCTTTACTTTCAAGTTTTAGGCCAAATCCATGGACGTTAACTTGCATAATTAATAAGGTTGTTTAAAGCAAGCTTGTAAATCATAATTATTCACAGTTGTCCTATTTGATGATGATGATGACCTTATTGTTATAAGCGATTCAATGTCTTTTTCTCAACCATACATTTTCTCATCATTTAGCACTCAAAAGAAAGCAAAGTTTGCTTTGTAAGATATTTGAATTATAGCTCCTACACAATGAAATGTCTATTTTCAGATTTCAAACTATTTACAAACCATGCATTTGTATGTAAAGTAAGAAATATTTTAGTTCAAATCTAAATGTGACTTATCTTTTATTCTGAGAATCGCCTTTTTTAATTGTTATTGTTATTTCAATTTCTATTCGCTTTATATATCAAACGATCGTTAATAAGTGTTTGACTTTTATGGGTCAATCCTTCAGTTAAACAATTTATATATAAATATGTTTCCAAGAAGTTTTAATTGTTATTTTGTGACCTGAGTGCATCTATTATTGTTGTTACTAATACTTATTATTCGTAAATTTTCATATCATTGAGCTTCTGCTACTTCTGGAAAGGATAATCTTTACATGGACAAGACTGGAGGGAATGTCAGATACATGAATAAATAAATGAATTTTTGTATTGTATCCATTACAGATTATGGCCATATGCCTTTGAACTCTGTTAAGATACAATTTTGAAAAAAGAATAGAAGAAAAGAATAAGATAGAACTTGTCAGAAAGCAGCCCTGACGACTTGTATAACACAACAAACCTTAAAATCATCAGAGCAGATCAGCAACATTTGCTGGCAGCTCATCTATGGTCACATTATAGAACTTCTGAATATCAGACAGCATCCTCAAATCATCATTAGTCAAAAAGTTTATAGCAACCCCTTTTCTTCCAAACCTTCCACTTCTTCCAATCCTATGAAGATAATTCTCAGGCTGCGTTGGCAAATCATAGTTTATAACCAATGAAACTTGCTGCACATCTATACCTCGAGCCAAGAGATCAGTTGTGATCAAAACTCGAGAAGAGCCAGACCTGAATTCTCTCATGATAATGTCTCGGGTGTTTTGATCCATGTCACCATGTGTAGCTGAGACAGTATGATCATTGCTTCGCATCTTATCAGTGAGCCAATCGACCTTGCGCCTTGTGTTCACAAAAATGACACTTTGAGTTATAGCCAGGGTTTCATAAAGATCACATAGTGTCTCTAGCTTCCAATCTTCTTTCTCAACATTGACATAAAACTGCCTGATACCCTCAAGGGTTAATTCATCACGCTTCACCAAGATTCTTACTGGTTTGTTCATAAACTTCCTTGTAATGTCAAGGGCTTCTGGTGGCATTGTAGCAGAGAACACCCCAACCTGAATTTGACCAGGCAGTAGCTGGAATATGTCATAGATCTGCAATACCAAACAAACTATTAGTAATGTCAAATCTGAGAGAACAAACTGTTGCCATCTAACAGAAGACTTGAAAAGCCTTTATCGCTCTTTTATACTCCCTACTAAATATAAAAGCTAGTTGGGAGTTGAGTTTTGTCCTAAATATAATACCTGAATCTATTTTATCCCCCCCCCCCCCCAATGCTTACCATTTTTTCCCCCAAACTATCCCCATTCATTACACATGTTAAGGAAGTTTGTGTTAATGGGTAGTTTCAATGCAAATGATTTGAGAGAGTATTTTAAGAATACCAACACATTTTTTATATTAGTTAAGTAGATCTTATATTAAGGGGCGGTTAGTTTGTGTCATGTCCTATGTAATGCATGGATAATTACATGTTCTAGACTAGGTTGTAATCAATATAAAAATTCATGGAACATTTTGTGTTAAATCTCCTTGATCATGCACTTCCATGTACATATTTGAGAAACTCTGAGTATGAGGGCAGACAACTGATGCTAGAACAATCACCATTGATGCGACAAGCAATTAGAAAGTAAGCTAGTTCACAAACCTGGTCCTTGAAACCACGTGAAAGCATTTCATCAGCTTCATCTAAGACAAACATCTTTATGCAAGCTGGGCGAAGAGACTGCCTTCGTAGCATGTCAAACACACGGCCGGGAGTGCCAACAACAACATGGACACCAGCTTGGAGAATGCGCTGATCTTCACGTACACTTGTCCCTCCAACACAAGCATGAACTCTCACACCAAGGTAATCACCAAGAGCTCTCATAACTTTCTCAATTTGCTGTGCTAGTTCCCTTGTTGGTGCCAAAACCAAGGCCTGGCACTCAACTAATCCATAATCAAGCTGTTGCAGAATTCCAGAGCAAAAAGTCGCTGTTTTCCCAGTACCAGATTGAGCCTGTTGAATCACGTCAAGACCTTTGATGAAAGGAACAATCCCTCTTTGTTGAATTGCTGAAGGCCTCTCAAAACCTTTAAAACAAGAACAATATATTAAATGCCTTTCTATGGGACAGAGTAATGCAAGAATTATATTTCTTATTGTTTTCCTTTTTGAAAAACAAACCACATTACTGATTCTTTGCTTTTAAAAAAAAAATTTAGGCAGTTTCAAAACAAGGAAAAAGAATCAGAAAACGTGATGATATCACTCCTGTTTGTCCTCTTTGTACTCATCTAGTAGGCAAGTAATTCAAAAAATATGGACTGACGTGAGTCTGAAGCACAGAAAGTTTCAGGCATAAAAAAAGAAAATGAGTAATTTTTTTTTCCATAAAAAGCTAAATTACAGCCGATATAATCATAAAATGCTAAGCCAAACTAATTTTTTCAGCAAGGTTCTCCCAATTTCAGCTATCCAGCACCAATTATAATTACCTAAATGCATATTTTGGTTTCATGCTGAAAATCATCAAAATCATGGTTTTACTGGTTTCTAACGTGAAACCAAATACGCTTTCAATATTTCTCCACGGAATTGCTATTAAACTTGTTTGCAAATTCCTCATCCTAGATAGGCCAATCTATGTAACAGATTCATTTGATGTAATCCTGAGTTAGTGTTAACTAATTATAGAATAATCACACGCAGTAGATAACATATTGATGATAATTGCCTCAAGGAAGTGAAACAGACTTTCTGCTGCTACATACCATAAGCATAAATGCCTCTTAAAAGATTTTCTTGTAAACCCATGTCATCAAAAGTGTCATAAACTTTATCATATGAGGTGAAGAATTCTTGTCCGTCGGTAGAAAGCCTGAGAAATCCATTTGCAACACGTCAAATAACAGAATAGGCACTTAAATAACTAGTCCAAGCATTACAGAAAGTGAACAGTATCTTGCACAGTGACTTACAGTTCAGTTATCTTAGCATCATATTGACGACCATCAAATTGAGTTCTTTCTGGAGCCAGACCTGCCATCACTGCAATGCAGGGGAAAAAATTAAGTAATCTGAAAACTGTAGAAAAACTATAACAAAGAACAAAAGGAGGCTCCAGAAATTATTTTAAGACAGACTAGTAACTGATTGTATTCCATTTTTCAGGAGAAGATATTTTGAAGGCCCGATGGGTATGCAGCCAAATTGAATATGAACTCATATACCGATTGCCACTCTTTAAAAATAATACACATCTCTAAGGAAAACAAATAAGATTCCAATGTCAGAAACATTTAACAACTTTCTTTTTATTCTTGGTGAACAACATTTAACTACTTTCTATGGCTGCATTATTAAGTATAACATACTACTATTGAGTAACCAGAACGCATCATCCTGATAATGCCACAAAACTCTAAACAACTACGCCACAATTCCAAGAACAAGAATTTTTTTTTTTTTTTTACGTAATATTATCTTCCCTCAATTTCCAGCCAACGAAACAGATAACCAAAAACCAAAATCATACCCCAAAAAAAAAAAAAAAGGAACTGAACTGGTTGACACATAAGAACTATCGAAAGAGCAATCAGATCAAGCCCAGATTCCAAACTCAAAGCCACTAACTTACAAACCGAAACGTCGGTCTATATGTAAAGAATGAAGGTTTTGGAAAGAAGACGTCAAATTACCAAAATCAGGCGAGGCAAAGTGAATATAATTAAGCATTGGAGGGTAGATTTATTTGAAAGAAAAGAGGTACCTGGTAGTACGTTGAAGCTTGCTTGTATAGCGACTAACGAGAGAGAACACAAAGAAGGAAGAGAGGAATCAACAGTTGAAAGCAACTTCGAAAGGAAGGACACGAAGGTCTCCACAAACTCCTCGGATCTGCACCGTGCAGCTGAAGGAAGGTGGACGTAGGACGTAGAGCTATTCTGATTACTTTTATAGACAAAAATATTCTAAAATATTTAGAGTAAATTGTTATCTTATATATCAATATATCTTATCTATTTTTTAAAATCAAATCAACGGATCAATAAATCATTACTATTATCTTTGTCAATATTCAGTTTACGTAATGAACTCCTTCGCGTCAATATCAATGATATTCTAATATGATCTCCCGTGTGAGTTATGCAAGTATTTCATAAGATTCTTCACCCAAAAAAAAAAGGTATTTAATAAGATTATAATCCATATTATCATGGTAAAAAATCCATATTATCATAAAATATGAATTCTATCTTTATCAACTTGAATTTATTGAAAAATATTAAATTAAAAAATTAATATTATATGTTTTTTCTCAAGTAATATTATGTTTGTATTCACCTCAAAACTTAATATTATCCTACTTTTTTGGCCAACTAATATTATTGTACTACTTGTTAATATTTAAATTATCAATATCATAAATATGTTATTGCAGACGAAACTTAGAAAGTTCTTTAAAACTATTATATCCACCGTTCCAATAAAATTATGTGATGTGTTATATATTTTTTTTCCTAAGGTCAAGGTAGATCTTGAAGTATTTTTTTTATGTGCATTTAGCAGTTTAAAATATTTTTTGGTGTATCATGCATCTTAAGTATTTTTTCAAACATATTGAACATTTTAAAATATTTTTTTAGTACAATCTTACGCTTAACAAATTAGGACTCATCCAAAAACTCATTTGAGGCATCAGTTGCACATGAAAAAATACTTAAAAAAACTGATACAGCAAAATATAATTTAAAGTACTAGACGGAAAAATATTTTAAAATATTGAATACACAACAAAATATTTTAAAACATTGAATATATATAAAAAAACTATTTTAAAGTATTTGAAACAATGCTAATGGAAAAAATAATACAAGTGGTAGAAATCTAATTGAAACAATGAGGTAATAATTTTGAGAAACTCCCGGCAAAAAAAAAATTTAAGAAATTTAATAAAGTTTTCTCCTCTTATTAATATATGTTGAGGTATGAAAATCAATACATGTCGATATATTTATAGACTAGGAATAAAACGTCTTAAATAAAATAAATCAAGTATAAAATTAGTAAATTAGAACAAATTGTTACTGTGAAATTATTATAATTTCCGATAAATTTGATATTCCATATTAATTTTAATATACTGATATACTACTTCCGGTCCTAATTATAAAAATTAATTAACTAATTTAAAAAGATTAAAAAAAAGTTAAGTTAGTTATTTGTAATAAATAAATATTATCTTTCATAAAATATATTTACTAATCAAGTGTATTGACTAAGATTACTATTAGGGAAAATTCTAATTAAATCTATTTGAAATAGCAAAATTCTAATTTAAGCCTACACTTTTAACAAATTCTTAATTAGTCCAAGAGGCCTAATTGGGAATTTTTAAATATTTCTAAAAGACCAAAATACCCTTCATAATTAAAAAGCCTAATGTTAGTTTTAATTCTTTTAATTGAATTTAACTAACATGTTTTTTCTTTAAACATTATCACATGAAAATTTGACAAAAAATATTATCATATAAAAAACAAAAAAAGAAAAATCACAATTATGACCAATAAAAAGTAATTGAAAATTCAAGATAAAAAAATACATAATTTCTAGATATCTATAGAATTGCAAAAATATGGGGACTAATAAAAATTTTACGATTTCAAATGTAAAAGATTAACAAGATCATTTTTTTTTGTTTGAGAAAAAATCAAATCAAAGATTCATGGAATTGTTAAATATCTATCAAAATTAATTTTACTATTTCATAACTTACATTGAGACTCATCAATTTATCTTCAATTTTTCGGTTTCCAAAATTTATTCAATATCAAATTTTTTATTATATAAAAAAAACTAAAAGGCTATAAATTCTATAGTTGACGTTCACAATTACAAAACACAACTTTGACATAAAATCTAAGAAAGACCACGTCCTCATTAGTAAATCTACTAGAATAATTAAAACTAAAATCAGATTTACACCTACTTTCAATTTTCCTTTTTTATTACAAAGAGGCATTCCGGTCTTTCAGCAACATTTGAAAATCCCTAATTAGGCCTCTTAGCCTAATTAGAAATTCGTTAAAAATATAAACCTTAATTCGAATTTCATTATTTCAGATGGATTTAATTGGGATTTTCCCTTACTATTACTAGAAGGACTATTTTAAAAAAATATAAATATAAAAGATAAAATAAATTAAAATTTTATATTTAGGATTAAAATAAAAATTAAATAATATCTTATGTTAAAAATAAGAAGCAGTAGTAGTATATGATATTAACTTTACTGAGGGATAAGAGAATAAAATTCCAAAAATTGTAATGATAGTATCGTCTTCGCACGCCGGAGCTCACAAGTGTCAGACCCATTTTCCGATTCCTCCAAAGCTGTCCCAGACGATTTGATCTCACGATTCCAAGCTAGAGGAAGCTCGGAGGGATTGGGCTGAAAATAATAATCTTCATACCATCTACAGTTTGAGGTAATCAAGAAAACCGAACCTTTTTCCCTTTTCCATTTTCGGTCTCCATTCCAAATATTCTTGCATTTCTTTCATGTCCTTTGAAAATGAAGGCAAACGAGAAGGGCATATCGCACTAATATTTTCGGCGCTGCCTTAGATTTATAGCAGTTGCTGAAATTATGATTTCGATTTTACACAAACGATTAATCTAACTTGTCTCTGTGCGTTCTTGTTCGTTAGATCTTAGCCGACTTATGATATTGCTTCTGGATTTTTGGACAGCCGCGTATTCGAATAATATGTCTTCATTTTGTTAAGCTCAATCGCTGGAAGCTATTTTAGTGTTTGTATTATATAGTTCGGATTTACTCGTACCTTTTGCAAAAGGAACTGAATTTCTTCTTTAAATCTGAATCAGTATAGTTTATTATGTTCTTCTCGACATCAAGAACCAAGAAACTGCTCTTTTGCTTAAGATGGCGGCCTCTATGCCCTATTGTTCTAGGTCAAAAACATAATTTTGATATAGAATATGGAGAATTAACTACTTAAGTTCAAACAGGGAAAAATCCCCTTATTCACTGATCATAGGAAGAAAGTCTGTTTAGGAGGTGATACAATGACTGAACTTTTGGTTGTGGCAGCCAAGTCTTATGAACAGATTAACTGTTTTACTTTTATAAGTTGGTAAGTCTCAATTCTTAGATGCATTTTAATATTGCACTCATTTATATGACCTTTTGATAGAAGTCCTTGTTGGATTCTTGGTTGGATGGAGAATTTAGTTCCTATGCACCGGCCCATGGAACTTATCTTCCAATGACACGTAAACATTTTAATGCCAAGAACACTATTTTGAGTGTTCTACAACTATTTTAAACATGTATTACTTCTGAGATCTCTGCACAATAGGATTCAAACTGCCATAGGCTTATTTAGAGAATTTATGTTGTGGCAAAAGTAACTCATCTTACCAGCTAAACTGAGGTTGAGTAGATTTATCAACTTTAGTAAAAGCTACTACTTCACTCCATGCCAAAATAATCTGCAGATTCGATGCTTGTTTTAGCTAAAAGGAAAGGACTATTAAAATCTGTTTCAAGCTACTCCTCCTTTGACTGAGTTGGGTAATCAATTTGCTGCTGCGATGTGCCATTAATGCTAGTTAATGTATCTTCTAAATCTTAGCATTTTTTATGAAGATTGTCATGGCTTTTGGAACATTGAAGGAGTAAATTGTAATTACATGTAATTGTAAACTTGATTTCTTAAAATTTCATAACCACATATATAGAATTAAACTATTATGAATTCTTCTTTACAGGCCCTTATGTGCCTAATAATACTTCTTGGATTCGCTTTCTACCAGAGCATTATTGCTGCACACCCACTTTGCAAAATACTGCGCAATTAAAGATAATTTTGTTCAGTTTAGTGCTTATGCCTGTAATGACTGAAATTTTATTGTTTGGATCTGTCACCTCAAATTGCTTTTAGTTTGTGCTCTTGAAAGGCTGATTCAATGCAATAAATTGTTCACTGTGTTTGGTTTGGGAGTTAGAAAAGTGAAGGGACTCCCACCTGAGCAGGTCAGATAATTTCATCAGTTATAATACAGAAGAATTGTTAGGAAGAGGAAAATGATATGCTTAGAGAGGGAGAACAATTCAAAACTTCTTAAATCTGCTCAACTTTACTTAAAAGGATACTAGGAAGAGGGAGATACTCAAAACACGCTTATATAAAACTGCTCCTGAAACAAACTCCTTATATTATACTCTCTCTTTCCCTTTTTATAAGCAACAACTACCATCCCCCTCTTGTCCCTATATATAAACAACATTTGCAAGTCCCCATGAATTACTTATCTTAATACTCAATATATTTATTATCTCATTTCCCAAACAATCATCTCTCTCCATCACATATTCTCTCTCTTTCATAATTCTCTTTATTATAATATTTTTTTATACTCTCTCTCCCCCATAAATAAGGGTATTTTGGATAAAGAACTTTCAATTTCTACACATTTATTGTCTTTAACTAATTTTAACTAACTTTTTATCTGTGATTTAGTCCAAGGTTGCTTATAAAAGAGGACAGAGAGAGTATCAAACTTCTCATGAAACAAACGTGCTCTTCACAATGCACAAAATATTTAACCTATTTATACTATTTTCCTTGACCCTTGCATCATCTCCTATTCAATAGAAGTTACTAAAAACCATATAGAATTCAACCCACACAAATTCACACACAATAGTAAACTTAGGATTTCTAGTACTTATAAATGACTTTGACTAGATCATATATTTGAATTTACATTTCCAACATTCTCCTTAAACTCATATTTTCTTCGATCACTGGTGATGACCTGTACTATAACCAGAAAGAACATTTCAGACTACAGAAGCTAGCATTATTTTAATGTCAACTGGTTCAGTAGCTGGATTGCTTAAATTCTCTTTCTTCCATCTTGGTTGTCAGTGCTTGTAGCTCATCTTTAACTTAAAGAAAATTTTTCTTGATTCGTCATTCAATTCTTCCCAGTCATTTGACTCCGTATGATTCTCTCATACACATCTTGGACCACAGCAATATAAAAATATTTCAGATGCTTTATCATACAAAGAGCAGATTCATTTTCATTATCTTTCTGTGTGCGCCTTGAAGCCATATCGTCCATGCCTTCCATACTTGTTCGCATATGTAACTTTGGCTTGAAAAATTGGCTGATGATTTGGACCATGCTTCTCCCATAAATACTTTGCTGACGGCAGATTCATTGGCTCCTTGAGTATCACTGTAGCTTGAAGAGTCACAAAAATTTGTTCTTCATTCTCCATTCTTTGGTTTCTGGTTATTGCTAAACTCTAGAGGTTCTTTTCTCTCAACCTCATTGTCTCTTCAAGACTTCTCTTCCTTTCTTTGTTGTGTCTGACTCTTTATGTCCCATGCTCTCAACAGGTTCTCTTCAATGCAAACCTTTAGATCTTTGAACACTTCCTCAATTGATTCTCCTTTAAGATATGGGGATGCCAACACATGCAAATAGCCCTTGTTTTATCCTCCTCCTCTGTGTGTGTGTTTTTTTTTTTTTTCCCACTCTCTGTGTTTAGCGTTAGATACTACTCTTGTTAAAGAGGAAAAGGATAGACTTGGAGAGGAGAACAGCTTAAAACTAGTTAAATCTACTTAACTTTGCTCAACAATATACCTGGACGAGAGTGATACTGAAAACACATTTATATCATAAAACTTCGCATAAAACAAGCCACTCTACAAACTCCATTTTCCAAATCATATAACACACTTAACTATTTGTACTATATTCCATAACTCTTAAACTAATTCCTATCTAACAGTTTGCTAAAACTATATGTAAAACACATGTTTCTAGATGAATGAATTCAACCCACATAAATTGACGGACAATACTATACTTGGGAACTCTTATTATTAATTTTGACTCAATCATATGCTTGAGATTTCATTCCGAACTAGAATTTCTTTTCTAAAACAGCATAGCCGTCCAATATGATATTGAAGTTTACTTTCTTTCATTAAATTTTCATAAAAAAGAATTTTGTATTGCCTTTCAGACTTCTTTTCCGGAAATATTTCAAATGGTTGACAGCAATACATCTTCTGGATCTCCTGAAGAAACTCAAAACCCAGTTCCAGATGGGAATGCACCTTCAGAAAGTGATCTTGTGCTTGATACTCTAGCCCAAAAGGTTCAGGAGTCTCTCTCTCTCGAGAAAAGGCATAAATTTTGGGAAACTCAACCTGTTGGGCAGTTCAAGGATGTAGGAAACACCAATTTGCCCGAAGGCCCTATTGAACCCCCAACTCCCTTATCTGAGGTTAAACAAGAACCATATAATCTTCCGAACCTCTATGAATGGATTACTTGTGACATCAACTCTGAGGAGCTGTGTAATGAGGTTTATAGCCTCCTTGCTAATAATTATGTTGAAGATGATGAGAACATGTTCAGATTTAATTACTCAAAGGAGTTTCTGCGCTGGGCTCTGCAACCTCCTGGTTATTTCAGGGGTTGGCATATTGGTGTCCGTGTTAAAAGCTCCAAAAAATTGGTTGCCTTTATCACAGGTGTTCCTGCTAGAATCCGAGTTCGTGATGAGGTTGTTAATATGGCAGAGATAAATTTTCTGTGTGTGCATAAGAAGCTTAGATCGAAAGGCTTGCTCCTGTTATGATCAAAGAGGTGACTAGAAGGGTGCATTTGGAGAATATCTGGCAGGCGGCTTATACTGCCGGGGTGGTACTTCCTACCCCAATAGCGACCTGCCAATACTGGCACAGATCTTTAAATCCAAAGAAGTTAATTGATGTTGGGTTCTCTCGTCTTGGTGCACGAATGACAATGAGTCGAACAATCAAGCTTTATAAGTTACCAGAGTCAACTGTCACTCCAGGATTCAGAAAGATGGAAATTCATGATGTTCCTGCAGTTACTCGGCTACTTAGGAATTACCTAAGCCAGTTTGTTGTTGCACCTCATTTTGATGAAAATGATGTCGAGCATTGGCTTCTTCCAAGGGAGAATGTTGTTGATAGCTTTCTTGTTGAGAGTCCTGAAACTCATGAGGTCACTGACTTCTGCAGTTTTTACACACTTCCTTCAACCATCCTGGGAAACCAAAACTATTCTATTTTAAAAGCAGCGTATTCCTATTATAATGTTTCAACAAAGACCCCTTTGCTTCAGCTCATGAATGATGCTCTCATTGTTGCGAAACAAAATGACTATGATGTTTTCAATGCATTGGATGTTATGCAGAATGAATCCTTCTTGAAGGAATTGAAATTTGGACCAGGTGATGGGAAGCTTCACTACTATCTTTACAACTACAGAATAAGGCAGGCTCTGAATCCAGCAGAGCTTGGACTTGTGCTTTTGTAGTCTGAAGTTTTGGAATTTTATTATGGCATGGATGGATGAAGAAATCGTGACGGTTTGCTGGCTTTGTCTGGTTGCATAACATGTGGTGAGCCACGGTTGGAACTTTAGTTTTATTTTTGGAAACAAACAATTTTGCAAATTCCTGGTAGAGGAATTTGGCGTCAGTTAAGTTAGAAGTGGTTTAATTTGAAGAAATACCGTTTGCTATTTGCAGTTTTTGGGCATGGTCTTGATTATGTCATTTAAGTTCGATTGAAGAAATCATAACGGTTTTATTACCAGAATTCTAGACTAACTGGCATGCAGCTGGTACAAAGCATTGAATTTTGGGATTTTTTTTGGGTTATTCTCACATGCTTTTGCATCACTTCTTACATTCTCTACTAGATATGATTCATACGTGGCACAGAATTTGAGAAATTAATTATATAATCCATATTATATGTCTACCATGAAACCAATAGATTCATTAATTGGCTGGCCGAGGATGCTCATGCTATGGACAAACAGCTATATATGCACCCGTATCGATCTTTTTCTTCAATGTAACGGGTTGATTTTTATTTTTTATTTTTGGAGAGAAACTTCCAAGTTTTTCTGTTTATCACTTTTCATATATAAATAGTGTAACTAGTTATAAAAATTATATTTGATGTTGACTATTGATGATTTTATACAAAGTTTTTGATGAAAATAAGAATGTTAATCAAGTGTCTTACCATGTTATTATAATGGACATTCTTGAATGTTGCGAATTTCATCCACCTGAAAATTACAAATTTAATCCAAAATATTTTGATCATAAAAAGCTAGATTAGAATGATTAAAACCCAACCCAAAACCTGATTCGGTTGTGCCGTCTTTGATTTTTATCTGAAATTTGGCCGTTTTAGGTTTTAATTCTTGCGACGTCCAACTTGTTATTTGATGGCGTGGATTGAGCATCAATCTCCTGTTGGCTCGTTCAATCACACGACTCTAGTTTTTCGATTCAATTATATGACGAAATCATGAAATTCGCGTGGAGAAAACTGTACGAAAAGAAGCTAACAGCCTCAAATAAGCACTGCTTTTGATATTAGCTATACAAGTATTGGGGATTTGAAATACCACAGACCTTTCCAATCCCAAGTGAAATTTTTTTTTTTTCCCCTTGGTAAGGGGGGAATTAGGCAGATCATCATTTCATTGGATCACAAAATTTACATAAATACCAAAGTCAATAGGACTCCATCTAACGACCTTGCATTTCTGTATAAGTTAAGCCAGCAGTATGATTTCACCCCGTGAACCTGCATAAATAAACCCACAAGGCAATCAGTTCATTTATTGTAAGAATGATTAGAGAAATGAGTGAGAAGATGGGGAATTTATCTGTAGTACATTGGTCATAAATCTCCTTCGCTAGCTGTAACATTGCATCAGCGTCTTCGGCCAACTTCGAGAATTTTTCTGCCTCCTTGATTGCTTCAGCAGCCCAATGTGATTTGTGCTCTGCTTCAGCTATTCTGTATGCCGCAATCTCCGCAGCATCCATCAGTGTCTCTTGAGATGCCGTAAATCCAGACGCTGGTGATTGACGTGGCCTGGAATCGTTTGGTTTTGGAGCAGGTGGTTTTGTCTCCGGAGGCGTCGCTCTCTTTATCTTGTAACAATTTTGTACCTGCATGGGAGGGCAGAGCTGAGAAACCCAAAACATATATAACAATGAAATTAAATCTAAGCTCGAGATTACAGTAACCAGACAGAGGCAAGGCAAAGCAAACTGGACGACAACTAAACAGAATAAAGGAAAAGCAAATAGGCTACCAAACAGAGGATTGAGTATTGACTATCATTCGAGCTCCTCAAAAAAGATTGAAGTTTCAAGAAATAGAGTCCTGGAAAATGGCAAAACTAAGAAAGAGGACACGATGCAGAGGAGGGTTGAGAGGGGGGGGGGATAGACTCCACTTGATGAATATCCCCAAGCCAAACTTAAATCCCACGGAAACCCCGCCGAGCAACACAAAAAAAAAAGTAAAAAAATAAAAAAAACATGCCAACATTTTTCCCAAATTCTATGCAAAAGAGTCAAAACACAAAGGAAATTCAACATTTAAATCCTCATACCACATATCCAAAGAAAATAATTTCAACGAAAATTAAGTTGTCTCCATCATATATATTTCTACAATAAGCCAACATCAAGGAGCATATTTTACCTTTTCAAGTTTTCCTTGATCAACAAGTTTCCTCAACCTTGCACCTACTGCTCGTCTGAAATTTTGGGGAACCTCATGCTTTTGCTGCAGCGTTATACATGGTCATCATCCTTTGAGAATTTCAGCATAAAACTCAGCACATAAAGAAACTCTAAACACAATCAGTAATCCATGTTCTGGTGAATTTCCACACACCATCACCCTCAAAAAACCTGAAACCCCCCCCCCTCTTTTTTCCCAGAACAGGCCTACACAACTGGAAAGGAAAATAGATAAAGGGGCTTGAAAAGTGGGTAGCTTTAACAAACTCAACTGTTTGACTAAATGCAAGTCATAATGACTTCAACAACAGACACTAATATGACAGAAAGATCAATGAATGATATTGGTTCAAGTTCAATATAGTATCTCAAAGAAATCATTAAAGTTGATGAATAGATATAAATACCAAAGTGGCACATGTCTTGCAAGATAGGCACATGGCAGAGAAACCAGACAACCCAATATTCATACAGAGTTCGACCCTAAATTTTTTAGAAAACGCATGGAAGAGATTAAGAACCAGCTAAACGACCATATGATGCCTGTATATTTATACTTAAGCTTTGATCTTTAGCATCTTCAAATAATCTCAGAACCATAATAAAAATTACAGCCTTGACTGAGGATTTGTCTAGCGTAACAGAAAACAAAATTAGAACTTCATCTGACCTCAATGAAGCTAACAATAGCGTTCAGGTCAGATCCATTGGAATCTTTTATCATTGATAGGGCCTCAAAAATCATTGCATTGTACCTGTTAAAGAACATAGAGTACAAAAAACCCCTAACGAGTCATGATATAATCTTGATTAAACAGTCGAGGTAATAAGTAAAAAGTAAGGCGTATTATATTGAAGGCAATATAAATTTTGCAACACAACAACCAGAGATTATGTAAATAATACTTGGAATGGCGGTGCATATGTGTTCCTGCGACGTGATATAATACTTCAAATAGGACTAACACATATTCAAATATAGCTCGGTCAAATGATTAGAATTTCACAGTTGGGAGTTCAGTTCAGTCAGGGGGCTGCTTACTGGGGAGCATGTTTGACATCCTGTGCATTGTGAGATGAATCATCTGCGACGGCATCAGAAGCTGCACATTGACGAAGTGGAGGAGCAACAGAAGCATTTTGCGTGCCCGCAGGTGTAGCAGGTTCCGTAGTTTTAGTCTTCGGGTTCCTAGCTTTTTCTTTAGATCCCTGAGCTGAAGTACTGACACTTAAATTTCGCCATTTATCCTGGTAAATGTGCCAGAATGACAAAATAAAAAGGGACAATATAAGAAGATTTCTCAACATACAAAAGTCTTCAGAGTATGCTCAAATTAGTCAAAACTCAGAAAATAAAAACAGCAGCATCGGCTTTTGTCAATCATGCGTAGATGCACTCCGGTCATATTTCATTCCCCGACACAAAATTGAAAGCCAAATGCGAAAACATCAAAATAGTGAAAAAGGAAAAGAAAAAAAATCCCTAAAGTCGATTAACAATCTCATACCGAACAACAGCTAAAGAACAATAATAATAATAATTTAAAGGAAAAATTAACACCTGCCATCGTAAAGATTCGAGAAAAGGAAGAGAAACAGGATGAAAAAGGAGGAACCTTAAGATCGATGTTGGAACGGTGAGTGAGAAAAGGGGCAAACTCGGGATCTTTGAGGATATTCTTCCACTTGCCGGGGCCATGCTTCCCAATGCCAGCGAGCAAAGCTTCTTCTTCCTCGGCGGTCCACTTATGCTTTTGATTTCCCATTTGGATTCACCAATCTACACGCCGGCGTTTTCAAGATTGCGTTTCAGTCCAGAAACAGAAACAGCTCCGCCTCTGGCTCCCGCATGCTACGTCTAGCGGAGAGGGTGTGTGAAAATTGTACGATAATACTGTATATCAAAAAATTATTAAAAAGTTTAAATATTAAAATAAATTAGAATAGATTTTGATGTGGATTTATTTCAATAATGGTGATAATTATGTTGAATTCAGTTAATTGATAAAAAAATAAATTAGTCACGTAATTACATCCATTTCAATTTCTATTATGTTTAATAGCTTTAAATATACGAAGCATATTTTCAATTATTAATTATTATTTATTTAACAAAGTATTGGAAATATATCTTAGAATAAATCTCATTTAAATCTATTTGAAATGCCTAAATTCAAATGCATATTTTTTGCGGAAATAAGATCCAAAATCCATACATTTTAGAAATAAAAAAATACTCTTCTTATACTAAATGTAAGATTCATTTTATAATATAATTTACAGTATAAAATATGTCTTTATTTAGTATTAGAAAAATAATATTACCTCTTATTTTAATTATAAGATCTTATTTGTAGTTTATAAATAAGATTTTATAATTAAGATCAGAAATAATATATGCAGAATCAAATATAGGAGCTCAAACCATCAATACGCTTGGTGTGGTTTGCACCGGAGCCCTGAAAATTGACTGAGGCGGCATTTAAACAAAACAAAAAAGTGGTGGTATCTCAAATTGTATTTTTTTTTTAGACTGATTTGAAATTTTGTTGATGAGAACAATAATAATAAATAGCAAATAATCTTATCTTAATATTAGGGAGATGTTTATTTGACATATTTTAGATACAAGTGTGCAATAATACTTGATATAACTCAATAAAATTATAGTATTAATTTCCAACAATTGTAAATATAATATTATACAACTATATAATTGCCCGTGTGTTATACTTGCCCCTCAATATTCTTATTATGTCGTAAATTTTATTTATTAGTAGGGAAACCAAATCGAAATCAAAAACCGAAACGAACCGAACTCAATTCGGTTTTTTGATTCAGTTTTTATTCAGTTTTCAGTGCGGTTAGTATGAAAAAAAATTTCAGTTTAACCGAAAAACCAAAATTATAACAACAAAAAAAGGCCTTCATGCCATGTGTCTTGTTGTCTCCTCAAAGCCCAAGTTCAACATACAACAATCATTTAAAAAATAAAGTGGCCAGTTGTACCTTTAATCAGAAAGGGACAAATTTGGCTGCCCTAGATAAAGTGGCTAGTTGTGACTGCCCCAGGCTCCCAGGCTCCTAGCTAAGATCGTGAAATCAAAATGGTGAAACACAATCCACTCTCCAACGTCTCCCATTGTCGGCACCCAAACATTTCTCCACCACCATCTCCCTTCTCACATAAATCACCGCATGTCGCATGATGGGAGAGAGATAACTTAGAACGAGCACTTTTGGACAGAATGGTGGTAGATTGAAGTGAAGGTAAGGCACAGTGCACTCGCCATCGTCGTCCTCGCCCTCCAGTGTTCATTCGACATCGTTGCCGCTTGTGTTTTCTGTCCTTAAAAGCTTCAGGTGACGGGCACTCTTCTTTTTGTTCATCCATCCCTCTTATTCTTTTCAAGTTTTTCTTCATTTGTTTGGAACCATGAGGACTTTAATTTGTTTGAATTTGGGAACTAAAACTTTCTGATTTTTGATTCATTGTTGGGCACCCGAAGCTACATTGATCATACCATATTGCAAGGAGTTGGTGGTTGCTATTATTGATTGAAATATAAAAACCAATTTTGTGCATTTATTAACATGCGTTGGTGTTTCCTCTCCCTTCAATAAACTACATTGATCATGCGTTGGCTTTTTTTCCTCCTCATTTTTCTTGCTCTGTGACAAGTTGCAGGGAGGGATATAAGTGATAGCGCTCGTCTAAGTTGTTTATACTTTGTATTATGCTTCTTTTATCCTATTCTTGTTGAGGGTATTCAGTTTATCTTTTGCATAGGTTTTATTTGTTGGAAATAATAGAATTATAATTTGATTGAATAGTCCCAAGAAAAGCCCAAAACCGATCAAAAATCCAAAACCAAATCGAAATATTTTGATTAATTCGGTTCGGTTATTTGTTAATGTTCAGTTTCGATTCGGTTTCTAATATATATATATTTCAGTTATTCCGTTATTTTGGTTAGTAGAGTTAACCGAACCGAATAACTGATTACACAGTCCTATTTATTAGCATTACATTACATAATCTTTTTCTTTTTTTTGGTTACAAAAGAGGGCTAAGCCCAATTACAATAAGCTAGACATATTGGGGACTAGCTCCCGCACAAGCACCATGAGATGTTCAGGACAAGCTTAAAAAAACAAAAAAAAAAGTCTCAGCAATTCCCCTCTTCGCTAGCTCGTCCACTACCTACGTGATCCTTTTTTTTTTTTTAGCTAAAGCATAGATATCCTCCTATTAGAGACAATCCTATTACACTATCGGGTACTAAATGTGAGCATCTCTTCTAGCAGGGATTTGAACCTTAGATCATCACATTGTGAGGGACTAACCTCTTCTGTTAGACCCAACAACCCTGTTAATTACATAATCCTTTTAAATTCCTGCCACATTTTATCTCATGAAACCTTACTGTGGGCCCATTTCCAAGCAAAAAAGGGTCCATTAAGTTTTTTTCACATTATAAGGATAAGGCCCATTAACCGAAAAACAGTAAATGGGTGAAATGTAGAGTTGGTAATACGGGCTGGGCCCGCAGCCTGCCAAAAAAGGTGGGCTCGGTTGGCGTTTTGCCAGCCCGCCTAGCCCGCACCGCTTTTGGCCCACTTCGGGCGGGCCAGCCCGCTTTTTTTTATTATTTACTTTTTCTGATTTTTAATACATTATATAATATAGTTAGATAATTTTGACCTCAAATTTTATATGGACATTACCTCATTCATATCATTATATATATAATTAACTAAGCACTTCATATATATGTGTATGGTTATATGAAAAGCACCGCCCATTTTTTATTTTTATATCTATTTGTCATTACTATACACGGCTTCATGAGATTAGACGAATGTGTGATTTTCATATAGTCATACATACACACACATAAAAGATTTACTTAATTAATTTGGATAAAAAAACTAGTTAAATTAATTATTTATAAAAAATATATGTTAGTTTTTCTTAAATATCTTCTAAAATTATAAATTAATTCTTATGTTTTTTTTATTAGAATCCATTACTCAAGTTTAAAACTCGGAGCCTAATTTCAACATTTCAAACTAGACTTAACTCATATTAATATAATAAATTTTAAAAAAAAAATTTAAGCGGGCTGGCGGGCTGGCTCGTATCCGCACCGCCAGCCCGCTTTCTCAGGTCTAGTGAAATGTCGAGTAATGGGTCGGGCCATTAAAAACAAGTAGTTTTAGCGAGATATTGACAAAAAGTTAGAAAAACCAATAAAAATTGGTCCTGTTGGTAAGAAATCAACTCATAACTCACAAAATCATGAGTTTGAATCTAATTACCGATATGAAAACCTTATGAATGAGCAATCTGTAAGTACCTCTGTAAGTATTCTTTAAGTCTAAAAACATGTCCTGGTCCTGATAAGCTCTCGGCATCCAACTGACTTAAACCTTTTGTAACAATTAAAAAAATGGTTAAGAAAGAAGAAACCCTTCTTCTCTGTCAGATAACTTTTTCTTTATTTGAGAACTTGAGTTCTCATTGAAACTTCACTCTAGTATATTTATTTTCAAATGTGATTTTTTAAAATGATTATCTAAATAAAATTTTTTATTGTTTTCTAAAAACTTTTTTTAAAAAAATAATTTTATAAAATTAATTTGAGAAAAAAATAAAAAAGACGGAAACAACGAACAGGCCGTTTTTTTTTTTAACCAAAAACTGTGACTGCTACCCACCTAGTACCTAACAAATAATGATTCCCGCATTTAAAAATTGATCAATAAAATATATAAATAAATTTCGTTTCATCATTTTTAATATTATATACCAAATAAATTCATGATAATCAACAATGCTTATTAAACATTACATTTCATTCTACTTTAATTACTTGCAGAGAACGATGAGAATAACAAACAATTTCAATCCCTAAAAGCGTGAGATTACAAGTAAATCAAACCCCAACTTTACACTGAGATAAGAGATTTCATGTCATTAAATTACAAAACCATTGGCATTATCAAGGCTGGGTTTGTTTAGCAGGCTCTTCACATTCTATATTATATTCGTGAGTTAATTCCCTCCTCAAGCTAAGTATCAACCTTATGCTAAGAGTTGGACGGTTTTAAGTTACTATAATTTTTAAGATACTGTGTCCAAAATTGATGGCTGCATGGAGACATGCGATAATGCTTATGAGTGAGAAGTTGTGGTTAAATTGTCATATTATATTCATCAATTTGATCTATAATAAAGCATAATATGCATATGTAAATATTGTACCAATTGAATAATAAGCCTATAATATGTTTATTTTAATTCAAACAATATAGTAGCCCCCTTTGACATGACATAAGAAATCATTTATAAGCATGTTTTGTGTTATCTGAGGTAAAATTTCTCTCACATACTCTTCCAATCCTTAATATAAGACCCATTTAATTAATTTGATTAGATTAAGGAAGTTAGGTAAGTTAGTAATTATAAGAAATGTGACACGTTTTTCTTAAAATACCATAATCATCTTTCTTAATACTCCATATTTCTCTTCTACTTGATTATGGTTGAGGAAGTATCTATATGGGTAATTTAGAGAAAATTGATAAATATGAGAAATGGGTCTTATATTTAGGATCAAAACCAACTCAACAATTAGGTCCTATATTAAGGACAAGAGGAGTATTTAGTTATTTACATTGTATTTTGTGAATTACTATTAAAATGTTACTTATAAATTATTGCAAACATGCCCATAATCTTGCTTATAGAGTGCGTCCAATGGCTTCTTTGTTAATTTAATTTGTATTTAATTCAGAAATCTCCCAAAATCTCTTGACCTTAGAAGTCATATCTTCTTCTATAGGAGCAGTGCAGCAAATAAAGAAATCAGTTTATTCTGTTTTAAAATGAAAACGTGCCAATATGATATGGACAAATATGAGGCAAAAAATCCACGTCGCTTATTTGGCTGTAATCAATAATTCAATATGGTCCCTCTGCCGATTCCTTTCTGTGGAGTTGGGACCAAGGTGCTGCCAAACTCGTATGAAAGATGTGGAGAAGGCGTCCAAGGAAATTATAAGTTGCTAAAATAATTAAAGACAAATCACTGTGTGGTATCTATCTCACGAGAAAAGAAAATGTAAGGACAAATTATTGTGAGGTCTCAAAAAAGTAATTATGAAAATTTTAATGATAAGTAAGTGATTGAAACCTATTGTTATTTTTTACATTGAAATTTGTTATTATTTTTTGTATTGGAATTTATTATTACGAGCTATTTAATTTTTATGAAAGTTCTTAGTAAATACTACCTCCGGTCCTTAATATAAGACTCTATTTAACTTTTGTGTTGGTCTTAAATATAAGACCCCAATTCATTTTGTCTCTCATATTTACTCAATTTTTTTCCAAGATAGTCCTTCTAATAATTATAGTTTTAGCCAACATATTTAATTAGTAAGGATATTTTAGGAAAGACAACACCTATTTATTACAAATAACTAACTTAACTTTTTTTCTTAATTTCCTCAAATTAGTTAAGTGACTCTTATAATTAGGACTGGAGTTAGTATAATCTTCTTTGAGACTTTCTAGCAATTCTCCTAAAATGTAATTACTGACAAGTGAATGTAAATTTCAGTTTGGTTTTTTTTTGGGGGGGGGGGGGAGGAATGACAAGTTTGAGCACAACGAGTAGTAGCAAGATACAAATTACTCACTTATTGCTAAGACTCTTAGTAATTATAACTTGGGAAAATGACAATAAAATACCACTTGAATTCCAAAAAGACAAATAAGGGACCTGAATAAGCAAAATGACAAAGAAGGCATCAGGTACTAATATGGGATTTTGATTTTGAATTTTACAAAACACATAGTGGGATTTACAACTTTCATAGTGAAAGTTACTACTTCATCAATGGGTGATAAATCTTGATTTTAATATCTTATTTGATATCTTTTTGGAGATATTTATCAATTAAAGTGGGATAAATTGCATTAATTGTGGGTATTTTGAATCAAATACTGATTGCACAAAATTAGAAATTTAAAAGAAAATCTTATCATATTTTATCTCTTTTTAAATAATTGATTTTGGGCTTTATGATAGTATTTCAATTTATCTTTTGCAGGTCTCAGAAAAGGAAATAAACATAGAAGGAAAGTTGAAACAAAAGAAAAAGAATTAAAAAAAGAAAGAAAGAAAAGGACGGAAGAGAGGGAAGGCATGGATTTTGGAAAGATATTAGGTTATATATTAAATCCATTGCAAGAGCAGGCCATACACGCAACCACGCCTCACGCCACCGCGCACCCCTTCACGTCCTTCACAGCCGCACGCAAGACCACAGAGCCATATTCGCATCACACGCATACTCCACTGCCGCAACACTTCAATTTCAATCTTCCAAATTCATCTTTCTTCCCCTCCATCTATCCTCCATGGCTACTTTATCTTTGGCACGAGTTGTAGCTTGGTTCAGAGCTATGAGAGGCTAAATTCACTGTGCTCTTCGGGATTGAATTCAATGGCTTGAGTTTGGGAGCTACAAAGGGGAGTTTAATTTTAGTCCTTAGTTTAGACTATTTTGTTGATGATTTCTGGTTTGAAGTTTGTTATATTTGGTTTAAAGCTAAGAGTTGCTAGTTGTAATTCTTGGTTTGGATTGGAATTGCTGATATTTGGATTGGTATTTATAAGTTTGAGTACTTGGTTTATACATATATTTATGTTTATGCCTTTGTTAATTCATTGTTAGTGTGATTTTTATGCGAGTTGTGTAGAAATTATGCTTGAAGTGAATTTAACAAGTAATTAATGTTCTAGTTGAGTATTAATTTAAAAGGAATAACTTATATAAACCAATCTTAACCACTTAAGTTACTCCCATATCATTAAACAAGCTAGGATAGTCATTGATTCATTCCTCAAGAGCATTCTTGTTATTGATTTCTTACAATTCAAACTTGCATTTTTCATTCTTTCTTAAAAATACCAAAAAAAAAGTAGTTTAGATTTATTTCTTACTCTCTTAATTAGTTTTATTAATTGAAAAATCCTTTTTCAACCCCTCCTTTCAATTCTTTGTCACTTAGTTAATTAAGGAATTAATAAAAAGCTCCTCAAGAGACTCGACCCGAGTTGTGCTTTACTGCATAATTTGGTTTTATTTTTGATTTAACCCAAGGCGACTAAAAAGGTTCAAATCAAGTGGCGCCGTTGCCGGGGAGCCAAGTAATTGGTTCCTTAGTAAACTAAGTGTCAGTTTTTTTTTCTCTCTTTCTATTTTCTTTAAATTTATTTATTTTTCCTTAGTTTAGGTTGCATTTGCATATCATTAATTTTTTTTAATAAAAATTTCAAAAAAAAAATCCTGATTTTATTTTAATTCTTTTTATTTATTTATTTTGGCATACCTTGCATTTCATTTTGCATCCCTCCATTTGTACTTGAATCTTCATTTGTTTTTGCATTTTGTTGCTCTAATTTCTCTGTTGCATGCCCAGAGATAAAGAACCCTTACCCTACGATCCTGAGCTTGAAATAACTTTGAAGCAATTAAAGAAGAAAAAGAAAAAGGGTCAAAACAGTACAAGTGAATTTGCCTTAGAACACCATACTCCTAGTGCACCTAACCAAAATCTAGACATGGCAGATCGTACTGGTAATGTTGGTAATAATGGTGAAAATGATAGAAACATAAATGGGGGTAATGGAGATAATAATGGTCATGGGGAAAATCATGTGCCTAGGAATAATGGTGAAGACCAGAGGAGTCTTAGAGAAATAAATAACTCTACTGTGAATTTTGATCCTCATGGTTTTTACAATTTTGATGCTAATTTTGAAATCAAAGGTAACTTGATTAATACTTTGCCTAAATTTTTTGGTCTTTCAGGTGATGATCCCTATGGACACATTGAAACCATGATGATGGTATGCTCCACTATGAAGCCACAGGGTGCAAATGTAGAGGAACTTTTGAGAAGAACGTTTCACTTTACCATGGAAGGAAAAGCCAAGGAATGGCTAAGAACTTTGCCCCAGCACTATGCTACACTTACCTGGGAGCAACTCAAGAACGCTTTTCTTGAGAAATTCTTTCCTGCATCTCGGTCCTCCAAGCTTAAGAAAGCTATCTTCGGAGCACAACAAGATGAAGGGGAGTCATTCTATGAATATTGGACTAGGTTCTTAACCATGATGTCTCGGTGTCCAAATCATCAATTGCCTAAGTCACAATTGGTTCAGTATTTCTATGAGGGTCTCTTGCCATACTATCAGAGGACTGTTAATGCTGCTGCTAATGGTTCAATTCTTGATCTTACTCCGCAAGGTGCCTGGGACCTCTTTGAGAAGACTGCCACAAATGACCAACAGTATGGCACTAGAGATAGACAGTGTGTTAGAGAAGTTGCCTCATCCTCTTCTAATGATACACTTAAGCAGTTTATGGAGAAGATTGATAGGAGATTGGAGAAACTAGAGAGTGAAAGGGTTCCTAGACAATGTAATGCAATGGGAACTTCCCAAGCATTGGTAGCTCCTAGTTGTGATTATTGTGGTTCTCCTATGCACATAAGCAATGCATGTCCTTCAAGATACGAAGAAGTTTCTGCTATGTTTCAGGGACGTCCTACCAACCAAAAATGGAATCCGTATTCCAACACATACAATGAAGGGTGGAGACAGAACCCTAACTTCAGTTGGAGGGATAATGATAACAGAGGGTCGAAACAATTTCAAGAGGGAACTAGTGGATTTGGTGCTTCTTCAAGCTACTTTCAAGAACCTTCAAGGATGGTCATTCCACTCCAGAACAATTCACTTTCTCAACCAAAGAGTGATGAGACCAATCAACTGTTGAAGAGTATGGCCGCCCAACTTAACAATATGGATAACCGGTTGAAAGAAGATAAAGCCTTGAATGATAGCCAATTTTCATCCATTGCCACTATTTTACAAAAGATGCAAGGTGATAATGCAACCATTTGTAAGAAGTTGGAAGAGTTAGAGTTGAAGAACAGTACTGTGACATCTCATCTAACTCAAGTAGCCAATACTGTGAGTGATATGCAAGCTAGAGGTGGAGGCATACCCTCTAATACAGTTATTAATCCCAAGGCCCTTAATGCCATCACTCTGAGAAGTGGGAGGAAAGTACGCTTCACTGAAGAGGATGAAGAGGATGTGGATGAAGAAATAGAAGCTGAGCCTGCTCCGCATCCTACTGCGCTAAGCAAGAAATCTGAGAGTTCTAAAGAAAGAGCACTACTGGCTAACACTAAAGAGCCTACTGAAGGGCAAGAAGAGGGACAGAACCATACTAAAGTGATTCCAGATGACAAGTGCACAACATTGGAGCATGGTGAATCAAGCCAACAAGGAACTATCATACATAAAGGTAAGGAGGTAAAAATAAGTGATATTCCTTTCCCTCAATCTTTTCTTAGATCACAAAAGAAAATGCATGATGAACAACATGATAATGAATTGATTAAGATGTTTAGCAAGTTAGAGGTTAACATTCCCTTGCTTCAATTAATTAAGAAAGTGCCACAATATGCTAAATTTTTGAAAGATTTGTGCACTAATAAAAGAAAATTTAAGCCACATGATAAGGTTCAGTTGGGATTGAATGTGTCTGCTATGTTTAAATCCCCTCTCCCAGTCAAGTGTCAGGATCCTGGTTCCTTTACCATACCCTGTACCATTGGTAAGAGTACTATCCCCCATGCATTATTAGACTTAGGAGCTGCTATCAATGTGATGCCTAAGTCAGTTTATGAGTCCTTAGGGGTTAATATTCTTAAACCAACAAACGTAGTACTCCAACTTGCTGATCAGACCATTAGGTATCCACACGGAATACTTGAGGACATCTTAGTAAAAGTGAAAGACCTAGTCTTTCCAGCTGATTTTTATGTGTTGGATATAGCTAGTGAGTCTAAGGGTAATGGTTCTTTGATACTAGGTAGGCCCTTCTTGATGACTGCAAATACTAATATTAACTTGCCTAGAGGGACTATTACTATGTCAGTGGGAGATCATTATGTGCATTTCAACATTAAAGATTCCATGAAAAGATTGTATGAAGATAATTCATTGTTTGGTGTTAGTGTTATTGATGCTTTGATTAATGATGCTTCTAGTGAACATGGGTTATCTCTTACACACGCTCACGCTGATGGTTATATGCTACCCCCCACTTCTCCATCCCATTCTTCTCCTTCCCCCACGCATGGTGATGACGTGAAGTACTCTACAGTTGCTCATGTGGATTGTACTCTTTCCACACCATGTACTTATGAAGTTAACACATCAGATGTTACTCCTGTTTCTGATTCAAATTGGCTTGAGAAAGGTATTGTGGATGTTAATGCTGCAGGTACCACTGGAAGGATTGAGAACTCAGTTGAGCTTACAACACAATTGATCACAGAGGTCAAGTCCCTACAAGCTACTGTAGCGGCTCTTGCCCATTCTAAAGCCAACAAGAAAAAGAAAAAGAAGCGGAAACAAGCTAGAATTGTTGAATCCATCTTGCAAGCTAACCCTGGCTCATATGGTGATTTTGATAGTATTGAAGTACAGAGTGTAGAGTCTCAAGAAACAAAGACAGAAGAAGGAAAGTATAGACTCACATCTTATGACATCAGCCACCTCATTGGCCATCTCCAAATACTTGATGTTCCTATTGATGATCCGAAGTTCAAAAAAGATGAAAGAGTAGCATCATTGGCCATTGGTGAGGCAGTTTGGGTCCAGTTCTCTAAATTCGAGACCCCAGACCATGAGACGAAAGCAAGATGGATCAGACCTGTGGTGATCACTTCTGTTTGTCCACATGAAAAGAAAGCAGTGGTGAAGATTGCTAAAGGGCAGCGGATGCGAGTGAAGTTGGATCGGCTCCGACTTTACCATTCGAGTTATAAACCCCCATAACTCGTCAGGTTGTCCCCTTCCTTCCCTTGATTCATTTTTCCATGTTTTATGATTGCTCGTGATATCTGTTTAACATGTTTGTTTGATTTAAGTGTGGGGGAAGGGGTAATCCAGTAGGAAAAAGTAGATGTAGTTTTTTTTTTATTATTCAATAAAATCTCTCCTTTGTAGTTCTCTTACTCTTGTTGCTACTTTACATTTGGGCTATGCATTAGGGACAATACATGATTTAAGTGTGGGGGAAGTTTTTGTATTTCTTAGTCCTTCTATTGCTTGCTGTGGTCCTATAACTGGTTGAGTTTTGCTGTTTTTGCTGCTGGTTTTGGTGATTCTGTTGCTCATTATACCCCGTATTTAGATTTTTGCTACTCCATGTTTTGAAAAGAGAGAAAATGGCTTTCACTATTTCAATTTGGAGTTATGCTTGTTCATGATTGAATATAATGCTTTGATTTATGATACTCCTATAGCTAGTAATTTGAGTAGTTTGATTAATGCTTTGTGATTAGTTTAGTGTCTAATCAGCCAATGTGAGTGAACATGAGAGAATAAACCTTGTTGGAAGATTTTTGGGCCTAATTTCCTTTCTTTGTGTGTGATTATCCACTTAATTTTTCATTCTGCAGAACTTGTTTCAACTCTTAGTCTAATTACATTGTGATTATATGATAAAAGTGATTGAGGCATTCATATTTATAACCCTATTATCCCAAACACAAACCTCTATCATTTTTATCCATTGCATACCCCTTTTGAGCCGTCACTTTCTTTTTACTCTCGTTTTCGACAAGCAACAATGCATATGCATCTCAATTGCATTCTCAAAGCACCTTAACATACTCATGACTTGTCATATCATAGAATGTTGCTACTATCTTTCATAATGTGTTTGAATGCCAATTTCCAAAAAAAAAAAAGAGGAGTGAAAAAAAAAGAAAAAAAAAGTTGAATATGAAAAAAAAAAAGAAAAAGAAAAAGAATAGAAAAAAAAAAAAGTATGGGAAAATAAGGCATTCCTTTGGATTCTGTGAAGTAGCAAAAGTAGCTTGTGAGACATGATTTTATAAAATATCTAGTAGTATTTAAGATGCTTATCATTCATATGTGCATGCATAGTTCTTGTCATTTTTCTCATTCATTCCATGTGGCCTAATTCCATCATTACAACCCTTTAAAGTCCTCATGATGTATTGTATAATTGTGGTAGTAATTGAGACAGTAGAGTTGTTACAAGCCTATGATAGAGTGTGAATTAAGTAGATCTGAGTGAAAATTACCCTAATAAGGTGACATGAGTGAAATATTATTATTCTTGAGAGCTTTCTCTCATTTATTCACTTTCAAGGTTGATTGCATACTTAACTAATTCTTTGCATTGGTTTTAACTATGGATTTTGCTAGCTTGTTGGATGTCATTTATCAGACTATTATATTCTTTCCATGAATTTGTATAACTCTTTAATTGCTCTTGGTGTTAGTCTTAGTTTTTCATGTAATTGATTGTTTCGCCCAGGAGTGCAAAAGTTCAAGTGTGGGGGAGTTGATAAATCTTGATTTTAATATCTTATTTGATATCTTTTTGGAGATATTTATCAATTAAAGTGGGATAAATTGCATTAATTGTGGGTATTTTGAATCAAATACTGATTGCACAAAATTAGAAATTTAAAAGAAAATCTTATCATATTTTATCTCTTTTTAAATAATTGATTTTGGGCTTTATGATAGTATTTCAATTTATCTTTTGCAGGTCTCAGAAAAGGAAATAAACATAGAAGGAAAGTTGAAACAAAAGAAAAAGAATTAAAAAAAGAAAGAAAGAAAAGGACGGAAGAGAGGGAAGGCATGGATTTTGGAAAGATATTAGGTTATATATTAAATCCATTGCAAGAGCAGGCCATACACGCAACCACGCCTCACGCCACCGCGCACCCCTTCACGTCCTTCACAGCCGCACGCAAGACCACAGAGCCATATTCGCATCACACGCATACTCCACTGTCGCAACACTTCAATTTCAATCTTCCAAATTCATCTTTCTTCCCCTCCATCTATCCTCCATGGCTACTTTATCTTTGGCACGAGTTGTAGCTTGGTTCAGAGCTATGAGAGGCTAAATTCACTGTGCTCTTCGGGATTGAATTCAATGGCTTGAGTTTGGGAGCTACAAAGGGGAGTTTAATTTTAGTCCTTAGTTTAGACTATTTTGTTGATGATTTCTGGTTTGAAGTTTGTTATATTTGGTTTAAAGCTAAGAGTTGCTAGTTGTAATTCTTGGTTTGGATTGGAATTGCTGATATTTGGATTGGTATTTATAAGTTTGAGTACTTGGTTTATACATATATTTATGTTTATGCCTTTGTTAATTCATTGTTAGTGTGATTTTTATGCGAGTTGTGTAGAAATTATGCTTGAAGTGAATTTAACAAGTAATTAATGTTCTAGTTGAGTATTAATTTAAAAGGAATAACTTATATAAACCAATCTTAACCACTTAAGTTACTCCCATATCATTAAACAAGCTAGGATAGTCATTGATTCATTCCTCAAGAGCATTCTTGTTATTGATTTCTTACAATTCAAACTTGCATTTTTCATTCTTTCTTAAAAATACCAAAAAAAAAGTAGTTTAGATTTATTTCTTACTCTCTTAATTAGTTTTATTAATTGAAAAATCCTTTTTCAACCCCTCCTTTCAATTCTTTGTCACTTAGTTAATTAAGGAATTAATAAAAAGCTCCTCAAGAGACTCGACCCGAGTTGTGCTTTACTGCATAATTTGGTTTTATTTTTGATTTAACCCAAGGCGACTAAAAAGGTTCAAATCAATGGGTTTTACAACCTGTTTTGAAGGGCCGAGTAAGTTTTGCCTAATTTTACAAACACATAGTGGGATTTACAACTTTCATAATGAGAATTACTACTTGGTCAATGGCTTTTGCAACCTGTTTTGAGGGGTTAGGCAACTTTTCTGTGAAAAACAATACAATTCCACGCTGAATTTTACAAAACACATAGTGGAATTTACAACTTTCATAGTGAGAGTTACTACTTTGTCAATGAGTTTTGCAACATGTTTTGACATCAAAAATCAAAATTCCAGATTGGTACCCAGTGCCCTATTTGTCATTTTGCTTATTGAGATCCCTTATTTGTCTTTTTGGAATTCAAGTGGTATTTTATTGTTATTTTCCCTTATAACTTTTTGTTGGACCTCACAAAACTTTCCCAATAATTAATTTTAGATTTTTATTGTTCAGTTTTTTAAATGACAAAGGATTAAAAAATAAGGTTGTTAACTCTCTTATTAGGACTTTAATTTGTTACCGAAAAAAAAAAAAGACTTAATCTTAAGAGGGTTAAGTCTTAGGAGTCTTATTTTATCATTTTCAATTTGTTTTTAAAAAAATGAGTTGCATTTCATTTCATTGGACCACTGATGAGCAGAGCCGAAAACACGGCACCACAGAGGTTTTTGTCACTCATTATACAAATCAGGACATTGATATCCCAGCACTGACAAGTCCATATTTTTCCTATTCAAGGCACAAAACAAAGGAATTGCATACAGTTATTGAGTTGAGATGTCCCATTGTTATCCAAAAAAAAAAAAAAAGAAGTACAAAACAAAGGTTTAAATGCCTGTTAGGATAAGTGTCCATATTTAATGCTTAACAGTACATTGAATAGGATTACTTTTAATAAAAAAATACCCGTGTTTAAAAAAAGTACAAATCTAGATGGCCATATTTAATTTATTAGTAAATTAGTTATAAACGCTTTCCAAATTATATATGCATATTTTTTATACGCGAAAATTTAGGTGAGTTGGATTCCAGGAGCTCATCAGGACCAGGACATGCATGTCTTCGGGCTCAGAGTCTGCACATAACTCTGATACATAGTAAGAAAGATATATTATTATTATTATTATTATTATTAGTAGTAGTAGTATTATAAGGTCTAAAATGCTTGAAAAGTACCTTATGATTATAACCAAAGATTGAATTTGTTCATTTTATTTCATTATTTATTAGTTTTTGTACTTTAATACTTTAAAGTAATTGATTGGGGGGGTGAAATTGGTTATACACTGTCAATTTTCATTGTAGAATTATTGTAATATTCAATTTTTAGGTGAGACATTGCCAAAAAAATTTATAAATTTGTTAACATGTTATTAGGATTGCATATCTTGAAAAGTGTTTTAAAATAATTAGGAATGCGTAACCTTAGAACTTGTGGTTTGGCTAGCTTTTTTTAATTATGGTTTAATTGGTGTTGGACATTAATAAGGCCTATTTTCCACACCAATATTGGTGAATGAAGCCACACTTAGCTGTATGGGATAAATTATTAAGTATTCAATCCCATACATGTGTACGCATGGGATTAGAAATTGCGATTGTTTTCAATCTCACTTTCGTTCAATTTGGGGGGGGGGGGGAATAGAAAAGTTTAAGAAATGCCCCCAATGAGATGTGCATGTGTGTGTGTTGAAGCTTGAAAGTACCAGACAAATAAAGCTGGGTTAAAAATGGTTAAACAAAATTTGTCTTTATATATATATATAGATATATATTTCAAACAAATGCAATGAAAATTTATAGGAGCATTTGATATTTGACAGAATATGACTAAAAAGATCTGCTTTAAAAAAATATCTTGATGATATAATGGTTTTATCGATTCCAAAATTATATGCAAGCGATCGAATACAAGTAAATAATAAGACAAAGTAGATAAAATGTGGCTTTCCCTTTCTTTTCTTTTTTTTTTGAAGTCTTATATTGTTTTTGGAGGGAATGATATTGCTTTGAAAAATACGCTGCAAATATATTTTTTTTCCTCTTGACATATCATATGACGCAGATGGAAAGAATATCTATGCATAACATTAATAGTATTAAAACTACCAACAAGCCGTTGGCCCCAATTAGTTTGATTAAGAGTTTCGAAGGGGTCAACTAAATTGAATTTTACACTTTTTCTCAATTTTTAAATTTGAAATGATATTATTTTAAATTTTAAAAAAAAACAATTGATCATATATACTACCTCCGATCCTTAATATAAGACCCTGTTTGACTTTTATTTTGGTCCTAAATATAAGACCCCAATCCATTTTATCTCTCATATTTATTCAATTTTTTTGAAAATAGTCCTTCTAATAATTATAGTTTTAGTCAATACACTTGATTAGCAAGGATGTTTTAGGAAAGATAATATCTATTTATGACAAATAACTAACTCAACTTATTTTCTTAATCTTCTTAAATTAGTCAACTGGCTCTTATAATTAGGACCGGAGATAGTATGTTTTAATAATTCTATTTAATTTATTAATTATGCAAAATTTCATACACAAATTAATGTTTCATTTACTTATAAATTAATGCTTTTTTTAAAAAAAAAATTACTCTTTTAGATGAGGCTCTTAAATCACTTCTTCAATCAGTTTAATAACTGGTACAACTTTTAATATCTTGTGACGAGTAATTTTGAAGGATGCAAACGAATTATTGCTAACGTGGAGTGTGTATGAGAGGTAGCAAAAAGTTCTCTCTTGATGATCAATTCAAGTTAATTAACATGAATGTTAAGGGCTAGAAATACAACTAAAAGCATTTGTAGATGCAAAGAAAATCTAGCTAGGCTGTATCATACACAAAAGAAAAGAAAAGAAAAGAAAGCCTAGGAAAATGGTACAGAGAGTATAACCCATATTAGCAAAAAGGATATTATCAATATCATATCAACATTTATGAAAATTGGAAGATAGTGGCTGCGATACAAGCCAAATATGGTTCGTCTTCTTCACATCAAAGGCTTTTCGCGCAAATGCATGCATGGAGTTACACATATTATAAAGATAGAAAACATGTTATGCGTAGTTTTGTCCATTGAGCATATTATAAATACCCGTGACTTTGCTATCCTCTTTCCTCATCACCCACAACTCGCAGCAATTTCTCTGAGTTTGTGCTTTTAATTAGCTTCCACCACGAATCATGGAACTTAAATACACCATGGTCGTCGCCGGTCCTGGGGCTGAATGCCTCGTCATGAATGCACGATTTATCGGTTCTAAAGAACCCCTTCCACCTTGGCTAGGTGTTATTTAATTATCTACTTATATTTCTATATTCTTCTTTGCCAATTAGCTATGACCAATCATATATATATATATATATATATATATATCTCACTTATCCAAATTCACTGTGAATTATCTAATTGCAGAAGATCTTTTCCAAACCAAAGAGCAAATGGTGCAGATCAGCAAAGATGCAGAAATATGAACGCCATGCTCCCAAAGGTGGTATCAGCAGAAAGTCGTCGTCCTCCCCCTTGGGAACTCAACAATCATACGACTTTACTTACAACTTTTGGTCCGAAGATAATGGAATTCCAGTAGCATTTGATCTTTTGATCCTTGACTTTGAGATCTTCCTTGTCAGCCTCACTGTTCATCCCATTCCCAATCTTACTACTCAGCCTCTTCATTTCATCTGCAACTCTTGGGTTGACACATTCAACAACACGCATCTCACTCGTCTCTTCTTCGTCAACAAGGTACCTAATAAGTACAGTTAATTTCCTTCCAGCTAGTTCTCTTATTCCTATATATAACTATATGTATTGATTGAGAAACTTGATGTTTCAGTCATACCTGCCTAGTCAAACACCAGGACTATTGAGTGTTTTCCGAAAAAGAGAGCTGAAACTTTTAAGAGGAGATATAGATGAAGTTCCAGTTGATGAAGTTCGACAGGAATGGGATAGAATCTATGATTATGCTACCTACAATGACTTGGGTGATGTTGATGCAAGTCCAGATCTTGCTCGTCCAACTCTTGGAGGATCCACTCAATATCCCTATCCCCGCAGGCTAAGAACTGGAAGGGCCCCATCAAAAAATGGTGAGACCTCAAATACAAAGAGATAGTGACAGATCGATTTAATGACAGTTAGCTCACTGATAAATTTTTCGCAGAAATAAGTTGCAAATTCAGGAGTCAATTGCAGATAAGAATTTAATCTTTCATGACTTAATTATTATTCTCCGTAATATAAGGGTTCAAGTATGAATAGACTTGACGTAAAACAGAGGGAAAATAAGAAAGTCTTGCATTAGATAGGGTTGGGCCGCGGAAAAGTCCTGATATGGATTCTCCCCTTCTTCAAGATGCTCCTACCTCAGTAGTCTTTGTCATATTAACTATATCTAGCTATTAAATGTAATTAAATATGACTGTTCACTCATATTAGTTAAATCTGTGAAAGCAGATCCCAGCACTGAGAGCAGACTCCCTCCAGAACAAGCCTTTTCGATCTATGTTCCCAGAGATGATCGATTTGGAGACCAGAAGCTGTTTGAGTTTGTGCAAAATTTTCCCAAATCATCCATGAACCTTATGAAACCATATGTATCAGCGGAATTGGAGAAATCAGGAAAAGAATTTGAAAGCTTCGAACAGGTACTTAAAGTACTGTACAAAGATGGTTTTACATTTAATGTGCCCATAGAGGTACTGAAAGCCATTGCTGAGAGACTACCAATACCAACGCCCCCAGAAAAAGGCGATCTGCAGTTATTGTTTCCAGTTCCTGGTGTCATTCAAGGTGCCTATATTTATCTATCTAACTAAGCTCTCATTTCTTTGCCTTTATTTTTCCGAAGAAGCCATACAAATTAAATATTTAATGTTTGGAACAGATAATCTAGATGGATGGATGACGGATGAAGAATTTGCACGAGAGATGCTTGCCGGTGTGAATCCCGTTTTAATCTGCCTCCTTCAAGTGAGAAAATTAAAGTGATCAAATATGAGAGATGCAACCATTAATTTGTCTTCTCTAAATATAATTATCCTCTCATAATTTTCTCAAATTCATTGCAGGAGTTCCCCATAAAAAGCACGCTAGATATTAAACTCTACGGTGATCATACATCCAGCATAACAAGAGAACACCTGGAGAAGAACATGAAAGGGCTTACGGTTCAAGAGGTGAAATTAGAAATGCAATTTTATTGTCCTCGTCTTATTAAGGAGTTTATCATATAAAGTTTAGCATTTATATCTGAAAGAATACCACTTAAGCTTTGATTGATGCATGCAGGCACTGAATTCCAAGAGATTATTCATATTAAATCACTACGACGCATTCATGCCATACTTGAGGAAGATCAATGAAACTTCCAGAAAGGCTTACGCAAGTAGGACAATCCTGTTCCTCCAAAATGATGGGACCTTGAAGCCACTTGTAATTGAGCTTAGTTTACCTCACCCTGATGGAGATCACTTTGGTGCTATCAGCAAAGTGTATCTGCCTGAAACTGAAGGTGTTGGGGGTACCATTTGGCAATTGGCTAAAGCATATGTAGTTGTGAATGACACAGGCTATCATCAACTAGTCAGTCACTGGTAAACAGTTTTTTCACCCTTAGTAATTATACATTCAGTTATAAAATATGCAAATCATGAAGGCCTCTCCAATTAATACAATGATTAATATTTTCATTCTTCTTTTTAATTTTTGGTTTCTCAGGCTGAATACTCATGCTGTGATGGAGCCGTTTGTTATTGCAACATATAGGCAACTCAGTCAACTGCACCCTATGTTTAAACTTCTTCATCCTCATTATCATGACACCTTGTTTATCAATGCACTTGCTCGCCAAAACTTAATCTCTGCAGATGGAATTATAGAGAACTCATTCTTGCCTGGAATATATTCAATGGAGATGTCATCTGTGGTTTACAAGAGTTGGAATTTTCTTGACCAAGCCTTACCTGCTGATCTCATCAAGAGGTAAACTATAGAGTATTATTTTAAAAGAAAAAAAAGCATATAATCCTTAAGTTGATAACTTGCTAACAATTATTGGAAAAAATTTCAGAGGAATGGCGGTGGAGGATCCAACTGCTCCGCATGGGCTTCGCCTTCTGATAGAGGACTACCCTTATGCTGTAGATGGGCTCCTGATATGGGATGCTATAAAGACTTGGGTTCATGACTATGTCTCTTATTACTATGAGTCAGATGAGATCATTAAGCAGGATCCTGAGCTACAATCATGGTGGAAAGAACTCGTAGAAGTAGGTCATGGTGACCTTAAAGACAAGGACTGGTGGCCTGAGATGCAGATTCGTCAAGAGCTAATCCACTGTTGCACTATTATCATATGGATAGCTTCAGCTCTGCATGCAGCTGTGAATTTTGGACAGTACCCTTATGGAGGTTATATCTTAAACCGTCCTACTCTCAGCAGAAGGTTGATGCCTGAGAAGGGAACTCAAGAATATGCCGAGATGGTGGAGAATCCAGAGCTAGCTTTCTTAAAAACAATCACGCCAAAGTTTGAGACTCTTCTTGATCTGTCAATTATAGAGATACTGTCAAGCCATACCACCGATGAGGTTTATCTTGGAACCAATAGTATCCCTTACTGGACATCTGATGCTAAAGTGTTGGAGGCTTTTAAGAAATTTGGAGACAGGCTGAAAGAAATTGAGAAAGTATTGATAAGGAGGAATGAAGATGGGATACTGGGAAATAGAGTTGGGCCAGTGATGATGCCCTACACTCTGCTCTATCCTAGCAGTGAACCTGGACTCACTGGAAGAGGAATTCCAAACAGTATCTCTATATGAAGAAGTCGCTTGGGCGTCCTTTAAGTGTGTAAGGAGCTAGGGGTTCTATTTGGATTATTGTAGTTTGTTAATGTGTTCTTGTTTGGCAAAATTAAAAGGGGTCATATATCTGCGTGTGTATTAGGCTCTTGTAATGTGGGCGGGTCATTGTATTGGCCTTTGTACTGTGTTCCATTTGGGTTTTGTCTTGAAAGCATAAATAAGTACTACCTTCTCCTTTGATTGTTCGAGTACAAAATAAGAGTGAATTATTATTCTAGAGAGTGAAAAGATAGTCAAAGCATCTAATTAGATACCGTTTGATTGCGTAGAATCTCAGAAAAGAAGCAGGACAAAAGCGTACTAACTATGAGTGACTAGATGCTCCAAGTTGTCTTTATAATTTAATTCACTTTTAAATATCTCTGTGTTTTTTTTTTTGAGAAAAATGACAAATAAAGACATCCAAATCACTAAAATTACGCAGAGGTCACCTGAATAAGCAAAAGTACCATAAAGGACTCAGTCCCATATTGCAAATATGAAATCTTGACGAAATGTCTGAAATGCCCCTCAGTCAAGTTGTGATTTGGTCTACTAAAGTTGTCATTCGCTAAAGTAAACTTGTTATTTCCTATAGTCAGCTTGTCATTTGACATACCTTCAACCAAATTGTGATTTGATCTACTGAAATTGTCATTCGTTAAAGTGAACTTGTCATTTTCTATAGTCAACTTGTCATTTGGCTGAGGAGTATTTCAGACATTTCACCAAGATTGTATATTTGCAATATAAGACTGGGTTTCTCATGGTAATTTTGCTTATTCAGGTGACCTTTGCATAATTTTGATAATTCGGGAAGTCTTTATTTGTGATTTTCTCTTTTTTTTGGGTCAAGACTTTTAATTATCTCACGTTTTCTAAATGAAAACTGACACTTGAAAAGCCTGAAAAATGCTAAATGCTAGCGAAAGTATTTGAATTTTCATAATCCTTTGACAGCCAAAATGGGTTTTTGAATATAAACAGTTATAATTTATTTCCCTCTTACTTCACCATATATGCCATCCTTTTAGGCCCACATTTAATCCTATGTCCTCTTTAAAACCTCTGTTGGCACTCACAAACAAGAATTGAGCTGTCACCTGGACCACACTTTGCATCTTTAAAATAAAATTACTCCTCCGATACTTAATATAAAACTGATTTAACTAATTTGATTAGATTAAAGAAGTCAGGTAAGTTAGTTAATTATAAAAAATGGGACACATTTTTCCTAAAATACCATAATCATCTTTCTTAATACCACATCTTCCTCTTCTACTTGATTATGATTGAGTGAGTATCTATATGGGTAATTTAGAGAAAATTGATAAATATGATAAATTGGTCTTATATTTAAGACCAAAACCAACTTAACAATTGGGTCCTATATTAAAGACCAGAGGAGTACTTTTTAACAGTTAATAGAGGGATTGGCTTATATAAGATCCCAAACTATTTCTTTTTTAAATTAATAACTTTTCTTCTAAATTCTCCTTATTAGTTGCACATATTAAGATTTTTTTTCAATCACGATTTTAGTATCTAATGCAAATTATTAGAAGCGGTATTTTTTGAAAATCAACATGAATTTTCTACAAATTAAATAACTATTCCCTCTGATCTTTATTATATGTTTTAAATAATTAATTCATGGATAATGAAAAATTAGTTAAATTTAGTTAAAAGTAATAAATATGTTAGAAATATATTTTTGTTTCTAAGCATTCACTTATAATAAATGAGAAAATGGATTAAAGAGAATGTGTGGGAAAATGTGATAAAAGATATTATGGCAAATGAGAGAGAATAAATAATTAAGAGCAAAACTGAAAAAAGTATTAAATGTCAAGATAAATAAAAATTAAAATTCATAAAATGAACCACATTCTTTTTAAAATTTAAAGCTTATAATTAAAACCAGAGGGAGTAACTAATACCTATAGATTAATTATTGTAACTTTTACGTTAATAATCAAATAAGTAGTAAAATTTAGACACTATCAAACACTAAATACAAATATTTTTCTTAACTGAGATTTGAACCCAAATTTGTTATATTGTGGGGGGCTAACTTTTCTGTTAGATCTAATTAATTGGTGCTATGTCCTAATGAGTGACAAAAGTTTTTGTGGCTCTAATCAGTGGTCCAATAATGTTTTTGGCCAAAGTGGTCCAATAATGCTCATCTGCATATCTGTGAGACAAAAATCCAGCCGATCCTTCACCACAAAAAAAAAAAAAAAAACTAGTTCCAGTCCGTCACGTGATTGAAAATAATTTCCCCTATGATTTTATTTTTTCAATCTTTTTTAAAAAACGAAAAGGATCAAATAAGCTTATCTTGTCAACCCTCTTATCATGAAGTTAGTTTGGTTCCGCCAACAAAAGAGACTTAATTTAATCCTAAGGGGTTAACTCTTAAGAACCTTACTTCATTCTTTTCAATTTTTTTTAAATAAGAAAAGAGAAATTTGAGGGGGAAAAACTCCTGTTAAAAATATTATTAGCTCAAAGGATCTAAATGAAAATATGTTTATATAAAAAATCTGCGGGATACTAATGCTCTCTATGTGTAAAACAATATGTATCGAATCTTTCTCACCAATAATAAATCTTTTAACGTGAGACTTGTCGTCGTCTTTTCATAACAAACATATATCAGTTTGGGACTTAATATCCTCCCCGTTGCCAATCACTGAAGTAATGTATGGAGCTGGATTTCTCACTTGTTTTCCATGAGTAGGAGTTACATTTCATTGGACCACTGAGCAGAGCCAAACACTTCACCAGAAACTTTTGTCACTCATATATTATCCAAAGAAAATTTATATAGGAGGATTTGATGTTTTATTTGACAGAACATGAACAAAAAGATATGCTTTAAAAAATATCTTGATGATTCCAAAACCATGTGGTAGGAAGGGATTGGATACAAATATATAATAACACAAAGAACTTGTTTAAAATGGTTTAAGAATACAAGATAAGTATGTCGAAATGGTTTTGTCTCGTAAAAGTGTTTATAAGTACTTAAACTAAGTAGATTGCGAACAAGTCCAAAATAGATATACCGTGGTTTCCCTATTTTTGTGAATATAAGTATTAACTGCACAACATGAAATCTGATTGTTTTTCGAGGGAACTTCAAAATAACTTTGAAAAACATACACATTGCAAAAGTTATCATATCACCAATATTTATACATAACGTAGTCTGAAAACTTAACTCGAGTGTGCCAATTATATTAATGAACCAGTTTCCTGAATGGTTTGACTAGGAGTTTTATGAAAATGGTAGGATAGTAGCTTTCGTACAAATGCATGCATGGAGTCACATGGGTAAAAAAGGAAAAAAAAAAAGAAAAGGAAAAAAGTTCTCCATGAAGTCCGTTATTGATCATTACATGTCTCTGTAAATACCCGTGACTTGCTATCCTTTTTGCTCCTCACCCTCAACTTGCAGAACCAGTTTGGGTGATTATAAACTTATCAGATCTAAATCATCCATATCTTATTTGAATGGTCTAGATTTGATTTCCTTTTTATATTTATTTATTTTTTATTTATTCAAAACAATTATTTTAATACATTGAGAATCTAAAATAGGAATGATCTCTTAACTATCATTCTTTTCAAAAATAGTTTTTCTATTTAAAAATAATTAATTAAAAATTTTAAATTTGGATCGTTTAAATAAAATATAAATGGTCCAGGTCTGATGCATTAAAGTGAAACTAAACTACATTCTCTGAGCTTGTGGTTTTAATTAATTACCTTCCACTACAAATCATGAAACTTAACACCACTGTCGCCTCCGGCACTGGGGCTGAATGCTGTGCCATCGCGGGCCGATTTATCGGTTCTAAAGATTCCTTTTCCTTCTTCCACAGGTGCTTATGTATATGTATGTACTCCAAAGTCCTTATAATCATATTCTTATTCCTCTTTGCCATTATGAATCGAATTCACTGTGAATCTAATTGCAGGCGACGATGTTGCAAAGAAAAGAGCATACGTTGCAGATCAGAAATACATGCAGAAGTATGAAAGCCATGCTCGGAAAGATGGTATCGGCAAAATGTCGGCCTCCTTGGGTACCCAACAATATTCACACGACTTGACTTGCGACGATTGGTCCGAGGATAAAGGAATTCCAGAAGCATTTGATTTTTTTCTTCTTGATTATGAGATATTCCTCGTGAGCCTCACTGTTCATTTCATCTGCAACACTTGGGTTTACCCATACGTCCCCATTATACAACTCCCTCGTATCTTCTTCATCAACAAGGTACGTACATACCTACATTTCCTTCCTGCAGGTTCTCTTATTTATATATATTCCTTTAACTTGGAACAATTCACATATATTGATTCAGTAACTCTCTTAATATTTCAGTGGGTGCATTCCGAAAAGAAGAGCTGAAATTTTTTTAGAGGAGATACAGATGAAATTGAAGGTGATAGAGTTCGCAAAGAAGGGGATAGAATCTATGATTATGCTACCTACGATGACTTTGTTTAGCAAGCCTTCACATTCTATATTATATTCGTGAGTTATTTCCCTCCTCAAGCTAAATACCAACCTTATGCTAAGAGTTGGACGGTTTTAAGTTACTATAATTTTTAAGATACTGTGTCCAAAATTGATGGCTGCATGGGAACATGCGATAATGCTTGAGTGAGAAGTTGTGGTTAAATTGTCATATTATATCCATCATTTTGATTGATCTATAATAAAGCATAATATGCAAATGTAATTATTGTACCAAATGAATAATAAGCCTACAATATATTGTGTTTTAATTCAAAGAATATAGCACCTCTGTTTGACATGGCATTAGAAATCATTTATAAGTACGTCTTCTATTATCTAAGACAAAATTTCTCTCACATATTTAGTTATTTATGTCGTATTTTGTGAATTAATATTAAAAAGTGACTCATAAATTATTTCAAACATGCCCATAATCTTGCTTATAGATTGTGTCCAATGACTTCTTTATTAATTTAATTTGTATTTAATCCAGAAATCACCCAAAATCTCTTGACCTTAGAAGTCATGTCTTCTTCAATAGGAGCTGTGCGGCAAATAAAGAAATCAATTTATTCTGCATTAAAATAAAAACGTGCCAATATGATATGGACAAATATGAGGCAAAAATCCACGTCGCTCATTTGGCTGTAATCAATTATTCAACATGGTCCCTCTGCTGCTTCCCAAGGTGCCGCCAAACTCAAATGAAAGATGTGGAGAAGGCATCCGAGGAAATTACAAGTCGCTAAAATAATTAAAGAAAAATCACTGTGTGGTATCCATCTCACAAGAAAAGAAAATGTAAGGAAAAATTATTGTGAGGTGTAAAAAAATAATTATTAAAAAATCTTAATGAGAAGTGAGTAATTAAAACCTATTATCATTTTTTATATAAGAATTTGTTATATTTTTTAATTAAAATTTGTCATTATGAATATTTAATTTTTATGCAGCTTCTTAGTAAATATAATTTTTTTGACACCTTCTAATAATTCTCCTAAAATGTAATTACTGGCAAGTGAATGTAAATTTCAGTTTGGTTGCCAAAAAAAAAAAAAAAAAGAAGGACAAGCTTGAGCACAACGAATAGTCGCAAGATACATATTACTCACTTGTTCCCAAGACTCTTCATAATTACTACCTCATATTTCTAACATAAGAGCTGGTGTCTAATTTGAGTAGATTAAAAAAACTAGTTAAGTTAGTTATTTATAATAAATATGTGTTGTTTTTTCTAAAATATCTTTGCCAATCAAGTATATTGGCTAGAATTACTGTTATTACAATGTCTATCTTAAGAAAAAAATAGATAAATATGAGAGACCAAGCAATTAGAGTCTTATATTTATGACTAAAATAAAAGTTAAACGAGTTTTTATATTAAGAATTGGAAGTAGTATGTTTTATAAATTGTTGGAACCTCACAAAACTTCTCCAATAATTAATTTTAGATTTTTATTTATCAGTTTTTTAAATGAAAAAGGACAAAAAAATAAGGTTGTTAACTCTTTTATTAGGACTTTCATTTGTTACCGCCAAAAAAAAAAGACGTAATCTTAGGGGGGTTAAGTCTTAGGAATCTTATTTTATCATTTTCAATTTTTTTTTAAAAAAATTGAATTACATTTCATTGGACCACTGATGAGCAGAGCCAAAAACACGGGACCACAGAGGTTTTCATTACTCATTATACAAATCAGGACATTGATATCCCAACACCGACGAGTCTAGAGCTGGGAATCAAGGCCGGCTCTTCAGGGTTGACGGGCTTAAAAGGGCCGGCCCTCCAAAGCTAAAATTTTAAAAATACCCCAATTTGCTAGGCCCGACCCTTAAGCTACAGGGCTAGGGCCGGCCCACGGGCTTTTGGCCCATTTAAGAAAAAATACTATTTTTTTTATATTTATCGTATTTTTTTATAAAAATATAAAAATAAACCAATAAAATTATTAATAAAAGACATAAATATAAATAAAATTAAATCACAAATATAAAATATAATCATATATAAATATTCATCAACATCTAAGAACATCTAAAACATTGCTTAACAAGATAACAACATCTAAAAGTTTTATTTATAATGCAATTGTGCAATAAATAAATACTATCATTAATCTTTTGAAACTTCATCATCACTATAATTAATTACTTTTCTTCATAAGTGTGCTTTTCTTTCGTAACAAAAATATCAAGTTTGTCTTCTTTATAAGAATTTTATTTTTAAATTGTGCAATCTAACTATTATTTTACTTTAATGTGAGAAACATTGTTGTTGAAACTCATGAATTTCTAATTCAAATTATAGAATCACAAGTTATATAAGTATAAAAATATTCTATTATCAAATCTATAAATATAGTTTAAAAATATCAACGCATATAATATAAATCAAATCATTATTAAAGTCCAAATTAACCCATTTTTTAAAAATTTAATTGAATAAATTATTGTCTAAAACTAAATTTAATTTTAAAATGATAATAATAACTAAATATTTGAAATATTATTAATAATGTAAACAATTAATAGCATTAAAATTATATTAAAAAATAAAAAAATTATAAAAGGGCTTAAAAGGGCCGGCCCGTGGCCCTCTAGGGCCGGTCCTTTTAAGCCATCGGCCCTCCAGGGCTTATTTCCCATTTTAAGAGAAAAATATCAAACCCGACCCTCATAATTTCAGGGCTTAAACGGGCCGGCCCGACGGGCTCGGCCCATTTTCCCGGCTCTAGACGAGTCCATATTTTTCCTATTCAAGAGGTACAAAACCAAGGTTTAAATTCCTATTAGGATAGGTGTTCATATTTAATGCTTAACAGTATATTGAATATGATTACTTTTAACAAAAAAAACCCATGCCTGAAAAAAAAAATACAAATCTGCCATATTTAATTTATTAGTGAATTAGTTATAAACGCTTTCTAAATTATATATGGGCATGTTAATTTGCACATGACTTTGATACATGGTAAGAAAGATATTATTATTATTATTATTATTATTATTATTATTATTATTATTATTATTATTATTATTATTATTATAAGGTCCAAAAAGCGTGGAAAGTACCCTTTGCTTATAAATAAAGATTGAATTTGTTGTTTTTATTTCATTATTTATTAGTTTGCGCAGCTTAATACTTTAAAGTAATTGATGGGAGGGTGTAATTGGTTACACGCTGTCGATTTTCATTGTAGAATTATTGTAATATTCAATTTTTAGGTGAGACATTGCCAAAAAATTTTATAAATCCGTTAACATGTTATTAGGATTGCATATCTTGAAAAGCGTTTTAAAATAATTGGGACTGTGTAACCTTAGAACTTGTGGTCTGGTTAGCTTTTTTTAATTATGGTTTAATTGCTGTTGGGCATTAATAAGGCCTATTTTCCATACCAATATTGGTGAATAAATCCACACTTAGTATTAGTAGTATGGGACAAATTATTATGTATTCAATCTCATACATGTGTATGCATGGGATTAGGAATTAGTATTGTTTTCAATCTCACTTTCATTCAATTTGGGGGGCAAAAACAGAAAAGCTTAAGAAATGCCTCCAATGAGATGTGCATGTGTGTGTATTGAAGCTTGAAAGTAAAAGCTGAGTTAGAAATAGCTAAATTCAAACATATGCAATGAAAATTTATAGGAGCATTTGATATTTGACAGAATATGAATAAAAAGATCTGCTTTAAAAAATATCTTGATGATATAATGGTTTTATCGATTCCAAAACTATATGGAAGCAATCGAACACAAGTACATAATAGGACAAAGTAGATACAATGTGTCTTTCCTTCTTTTCTTTTCTTTGGCCAAAATACGTATTCACTCTACAACATTAATTGATGAAACGTTTAAAGTCTTGCATTGTTTTTGGAGGGAGTAATATTAAAACACACACCGCAAATATCTTCTTTTTTGGTTGGCATATCATATGACGTAGATGGAAAGAATGCCTATGTATAACATAAATAGTATTAAAACTATCTTACTGGTTGAGATGGTAAGCAGTCTCATCTAGTCTCATCCTTATAAGTTTGAATCCCGAGAAGCTTATTTGATAGTTGGACTTCAACTGTAATGCTTTTGGTTCAACAAAAATTAGTTTCAAACCCAAAACTATTTTAAGATATCTTGAATTGTACAAAAAAAGAGTATTAAAACTCAATTTAAAACTACTAATTAGATTAATGAAACGGTTCCCCAATTGGTTTGATTAAGAGTTTTGAAGGGGACAACTAAATTGAATTTTATAGTTTTTTTTCAGTCTTCAAGTTTGAAACCATATTATTTTAAATTTAAAAAAAAAGCAATAGATCATATATATGTTTTAATAATTCTATTTTATTAAATTATGCATAACTTCATACACAAATGTTTCATTTACTCATAAATTAATGCATTTTTTATTTAAATATTACTCTTTTAGAGCATTGACTCTTAAATCACTTTTTCAATTCGTTTCATAATTGGTCCAATTTTTAATATCTTGAGAAGAAGTAAATGTTAAAAAATATGACGAGTAGTTTTGAAGGATGCAAATGAATTATTGTTATTTCGGAGTATGTGTGAGAAATAGCAAAAAGTTCTGTCTTGATGATCAATTCAAGTTAATTAACATGAATGTTAAGGGCTACCTTGCTTTAAAGAAATAGTTAGAAATACAACTATAAGCTTTTGTAGATGCGAAGAAAATATAGCTAGGCTGTATCAGCTACAAAGGAAGGACCACAAAGCCCAGAAAAATGGTGCAAGAGGGTATAATCCATATTAGCAAAAAGGATATTATCAATATCAATATCAATATTTATGAAACTTGGAAGATAGTGGCTGCCATACAAGCCAAGTATGGTTCGTCTTCTTCACATCAAAGGCTTTCGCACAGATGCATGCATGGAGTTACACATATTGTAAAGGTTAAAAACATGTTATACGTAATTTTGTCCATTGAGTATATTATAAATACCCGTGACTTTGCTATCCGCTTTGCTCATCACCCACAACTCGCAGCAATTTCTCTGAGTTTGTGCTTTTAATTAGCTTCCACCACAAATCATGATGGAACTTAAATACACCATGGTCGTCGCCGGTCCTGGGGCTGAATGCCTCGTCATGAATGCCAGATTTATCGGTTCTAAAGAACCCCTTCCTCCTTGGCTAGGTGTTTAATTATCTGCTTCTATTTCTATATTCTTCTTTGCCAATTAATTATAACAAATCCTATATATATATATATATATATATCTCACTTATCCAAATGCACTGTGAATTCTAATTGCAGAAGAAGACTCTTTTCCAAGCCAAAGAGCAAATGTTGCAGATGAGAAACAGATGCAGAAATATGAACGCCATGCTCCCAAAGGTGGTATCAGCAGAAAGTCGTCGTCCTCCCCCTTGGGAACTCAATCATACGACTTTACTTACAATTTTTGGTCCGAAGATAAGGGAATTCCAGTAGCATTTGATCTTTTGATCCTTGATTTTGAGATATTCCTTGTCAGCCTCACTGTTCATCCCATTCCCAATCTTACCACTCAGCCTCTTCATTTCATCTGCAACTCTTGGGTTGACACATTCAACAACACGCATCTCACTCGTCTCTTCTTCGTCAACAAGGTACCTAAGAAGTCCATTTAATTTCCTTTCAGCTAGTTCTCTTATTCCTATATATAACTTGTAACAGTTCATATATATATATATATATTGATTGAGAAACTCTGATGTTTCAGTCATACCTGCCGAGTCAAACACCAGGACTATTGAGTTTTTTCCGAAAAGTAGAGCTGAAACTTTTAAGAGGAGATATAGATGAAATTCCAGTTGATGAAGTTCGACGGGAATGGGATAGAATCTATGATTATGCTACATACAATGACTTGGGTGATGTTGATGCAAGTCCAGATCTTGCTCGTCCAACTCTTGGAGGATCCACTCAATATCCCTATCCCCGCAGGCTAAGGACTGGAAGGGCCCCATCAAAAAATGGTGAGACCTCAAATACAAGGAGACAGTGACAGATCGATTTAATCACAGTTAGCGCACTGATAAATTTTCCTGAGAAATAAATTGCAAATTCAGGAGTCAATTGCAGATAAGAATTTAATCTTTCATGACTTAATTATTATTGTCCCTAATATAAGTGTTCAAGTATGAATAGACTTAACGTAAAACGGGGGCAAAGTAAGAAAGTCTTACATTAGATTAGAGTTGGGCCACGGAAAAGTCCTGATCTGGATTCTCCCCTTCTTCAAGATGCTCCCATCCCAGTGGTTTTTATCATACCACCTCCAGTCTTTAATATAAGAATCCGTTTGACTTTTATTTTGGTCCTAAATATAAAACTCTAATCCACTTTACCTATCGTATTTACCTATTTTTTCTAAAGTAATCCTTGTAATAATAGTAGTTCTAACTAATACACTTGTTTAGCAAAGATATTTTAGGAAAGACAACACTTATTTATTATAAATAACTAACTTAACTAATTTTTTTAATATACTAAAATTAGTTAACTAGCTTTTATACTAAGGACCTGAGGTAGTATTAACTATATTAAATACGACTGTATACTCATCTTAGTTAAATTTGTGAAAGCAGATCCCAGCACTAGAGCCGGTAATATGGGTTGTAACCCGCGGGCCAGCCCGCCAACCCACTCTAAAGAGGCGGGTTAGGGTTGGTTTTTTTCCAGCCCGCCGAAAAACGGGTTACATCAGCCCGGACCGTTTAACCCGCGGGTTAAAACGGGTTAGCCCGCGGGTTGGCGGGCTGGCCCGTATAACCCGCCATTTTTTTTTTTTTATTTTAAATTTTTTCCTTTTTCGGTTTTCCCTCCGAGAGACCGAGACTCCTGTCTGACTCCACATCACTAAGACACTAATCTGCAAGTGCAAGTCATAACCCTAAGTGGCTAAGTCCCTTCCGTCTTCCGAGTTCCGACTTCCGGCCTTCCAGTTTCAGCCTTCCGCAGTTCCGCACTAACCAGTAACCCTTCCGTCTTCCGACTTCCGGCCTTCCAGTTTCAGCCTTCCGCACTAACCAGTAACCCTTCCGTCTTTCGACTTCCGGCCTTCCAGTTTCAGCAGTTGACCACTCCGCTCGTCAGTCGTCACTCGAGTACTCGTCTACTCGACCTGTCGACCAGCCGTCCCCGACGACTCCCCCCCGTCCCTCGCCTCACTCGCTCAGGCGCTCGGCGGCGTCGGCGCTCCATCACTCAGTCACTCCCTCCTCTCACCTCTCGGCTCTCAGTCTCTCAGTCACTCCCCAAGGACCCCAACACTCAGACTCAGTCACGGACTCACGGTCTCAGTCTTCACTCTCAGAGTCTCAGTGCGACGCTCGCTGACTGTGCCTAACTCTCACTCCCTCAGTCCCTCCGACGGTCCGAACATCACCGCTCACGGAGTCAGGGCCTCACGCTTAGGCTCTCACAGTCACGGCTCACCCTCACCTCACGGCACAGTCACCGGTCACGCAGAGGCAGAGTCCGAGAGACCGAGACAGCAGGCTCTCATCTCACACAGACACCCCTCTGACCCTCTCTCAAGTCTCGAACTCAAATCCTCAACCTCAATCGAGGCTCACTCTCGTCTCTGGCGACTACCGACAGCGACTAGGGGCTCTTGGAGTTGGTGGCTGGTCTCGCACTCTCACTCGCAGGTCAGAGGCAGAGACAGAGATCGCGTTCGCGTCGCTTGAGTCCGTCTCCCTTCTTCATCGTCGTCGAGCTCCAGTCCGGGTTCTTCGAGCTCCATTGCTCCAAGTCTCCCTCTTGCTCCGTCGGTGAGTGACGGTGACTACTCGCCTGTTGTTCTGTGCAGCTGTGCTCTCCTCTCCAGTCTGGTAATTTGCTAATTCATTGGAATACTGGATTGATTAAGTCATTAATTTAACACTTGTTAAGGCTGAGATTGTGACTGGAATTCTGGATTGATAGATTGATTATTCTTTCTTCAGTTAAATTTCAATTTTTTTAGTTATGTTTGGACGGTTTCGGTTTGGATCTGATTGAAATAGATTAGTAGAATTTAATTTTTTTTCAATGTTTTCTTGTTTGTGTAATTGTTGAATGGAAATATGGAATATCTTTTGCAGTATACGTTGTTAAACCAAAATGGGTGATGAGGCATAAAAGAAAGTATGTTGACAATGCTGCTGAAAGTAATACTATTCAAGATGAATCTGCTCCACCCGTGTCTTCTATGCCTGAATCAAATAAAAGGGCTAAAAAAACAACATCTGAGGTTTGGAAGTTTTTTACTAAAAGTATTATAGATGGCAAAGAAAAGGCTACATGTAATGGGTGTGGAAAAGTGTATTTAGTTGGTGGTAAGGATTATGGGACTTCAACTCTCCGGCGTCATGTTAATGTATGTGTGTCTCTTCCAAAATATAAGAACATTGGTGCCATGATGATAGATCAAGCAGGGAATGTGAGGGCTAGACAAATTGATCATAACAAGGTCCGGGATAAGATTGCTTTTGCTATTATTAAACATGATCTTCCATATTCCTTTGTTGAGTATGATGCAATTAGGGATTTACTTTCATATTTAAATCCTGATTACAAGAACATTACTAGAAAAACTGCTGTGGTGGATGTTTGGAATTTCTATCTTAGTCAAAAAGAGATCCTAAAGAAAACATTAGCAAACAGTCTTTGTAGAGTGTGTTTGACTTCTGATTGTTGGACTTCTATAACTGGTGAAGGATATCTTTGTTTGACTGCTCATTTTGTTGATGATAAATGGAAGCTTAATAGCAAAATCCTTGCATTCTCTAAGATGGATCCTCCTCACTCTGGGATTGAATTGGCTAAAAGGACACATGATATATTGAGGGATTGGGGGATTGATAAAAAGGTATTTTCTATTACTTTGGATAATGCTTCAGCAAATGATAATATGCAAAATTTGCTGAAAGAACAATTGAATCTGACCAATAGCTTGATCTGCAATGGAGAGTTTTTCCATGTGAGATGTTGTGCCCATATCTTGAATCTCATAGTGCAGGAGGGCTTGAAAGTAACAAGTGATGCTATGCATAAAATTAGGGAGAGCATTAGATATGTAAAGCAATCACAGGCAAGGTTCATTAATTTCAAGAAATGTTGTGACAATGTTGGGGGTATTGAAACTTCAATGGGTTTGAGGCTAGATGTACCGACTAGATGGAATTCAACATACACAATGCTTGAAAGTGCTATTAGATATCGTCGTGCTTTTGTTAATTTAGCTTTTCATGAACCCATTACCACTATTGTCCAACAAATGAAGAGTGGTCTAGAGCAGAAAAGATGTGCACATTCTTAGAGCCTTTTGCGGTGATAACAGACATGATTTCTGGCTCATCATATCCCACTGCTAACATGTATTTCATGCAGATATTTACAATTGAGTTAATGTTAAAATCACATTTGGATGATGAAGATCCAGTGATTCGGGATATGGCTGTGAGAATGGTTGAGAAGTTTGACAAATATTGGAGTGATTATAGTGTAATTCTTTCTCTAGCGATTGTTCTTGACCCAAGAATGAAGTTTGATGTCATAAAGTTTTCTTACTCAAATCTTGATCCCATCAATTATAATGATAAGGTTGAAAACATTAGGAGCAAGTTATACTATGTTTTCAATTATTATAGAAATATGGGATCATCAACTTCATCTTCGGTCCCTTTTGTTGGAGAATCAAGTTCAACTTCTAATCTCAATGTGAGAACTGAGATGGCAGCACCACCTTCTGACTCTACCTCTCATGATAGTGATGATGAAGGCACCACCTACTTGAAAGCTTTTAGGGTGGGTTTGAAATTCTTTAATACTTATGACTTAAATGTCTTTTTTGCTGTCCCTTTTCATTACTTAGCTTTTACTAATTCTTTATTTTAATGATTAATACTGCAGAAATATCTTACATGTAAGAGCAAAGATGCCACATCAATTGAAAAGTCTGAGTTAGACTATTATTTGGAAGAAGTGCCCCTTGATCCTAATTTGTTTGTGAAATTTAATGTTTTGGAATATTGGAAGACTAATGCAGCTAGGTTTCCATGCCTTTCAAAGATGGCATGTGATATTCTTAGTATTCCAATTACTACAGTTGCCAGCGAATCAGCTTTTAGCATTGGTTCAAGGGTTCTCACAAAATATCGAAGTTCTCTTCTTCCAGAAAATGTTCAAGCTCTTATTTGCACTCGGAATTGGATTCTTGGTTTTCCTAGTGGTAATATATTTGTTTTGTATATATTAAGCTCACCATAGTAGTAAATATGCTAACACTTTTTTTTTTATATGTGGCAGATACATCCGAGTCCGACACCAAGAAGAAGGACATTGTTGATGTTGATCTTTTGGATGCTTCAGATATTGCTTCTAATGTTATTATTGCAGATTGAAAATCATTAGATTAGACTTATTTTGTTTGAAAACTTTGTATGATTAAGACTTGTTGAAGCCTTGAAGGTTATGTTTCTAGTTTATGTGTTGGATTTGCTGATCAAATCTAGATTGTATAACTTATAATTGTATTTTGGTGATAGTTTGGATAAATTTATATTTCAAAAACATGCTGTAAAAAAACGTAAAAAAAAAAAAAAAAAATTGGCGGGCTGGCGGGCCAGCCCGCCAACCCGCTATGGCGGGTTAGGGTTGGCCTTTTGCCAGCCCGTCAAAATACGGGTTGAAGCAACCCGCACCGTTTAGCCCGCGGGTTGTGGCGGGCTGGCCCGCAACCCGCGGGCCAGCCCGTTTTCCCAGCTCTACCCAGCACTGAGAGCAGACTCCCTCCAGAACAAGCCTTTTCGATCTATGTTCCGAGAGATGATCGATTTGGAGACCAGAAGCTGTTTGAGTTTGTGCAAAATTTTCCCAAATCATCCATGAACCTTATGAAACCATATGTATCAGCGGAATTGGAGAAATCAGGAAAAGAATTTGAAAGCTTTGAACAGGTACTTAAAGTACTGTACAAAGATGGTTTTACATTTAATGTGCCCATAGAGGTACTTGAAGCCATTGCTCAGAGGCTACCAATACCAACGCCCCCAGAAAACGGCGATCTGCAGTTATTGTTTCCAGTTCCTGGTGTCATTCAAGGTGCCTATATTTATCTATCTAACTAAGCTCTCATTTCTTAGCCTTTAATATTTTTCCGAAGAAGTCATTCAAATTAAATATATAATGTTTGGAACAGGTAATCTAGATGGATGGATGACGGATGAAGAATTTGCACGAGAGATGCTTGCCGGTGTGAATCCCGTTTTAATCTGCCTCCTTCAAGTAAGAAAATTAAAGTGATCATATATGAGAGATGCAACCATTAATTTGTCTTCTCTAAATATAATTATCCTCTCATAATTTTCTTAAATTCATTGCAGGAGTTCCCCATAAAAAGCATGCTAGATATTAAACTCTACGGTGATCATACATCCAGCATAACAAGAGAACACCTGGAGAAGAACATGAAAGGGCTCACAGTTCAAGAGGTGAAATTAGAAATGCAATTTTATTGTCTTCGTCTTATTAAGGAGTTTAGCATTTATATCTGAAAGAATACCATTTAAGCTTTGATTGATGCATGCAGGCACTGAATTCCAAGAGATTATTCATATTAAATCACTACGACGCATTCATGCCATACTTGAGGAAGATCAATGAAACTTCCAGAAAGGCTTATGCAAGTAGGACAATCCTGTTCCTCCAAAATGATGGGACTTTGAAGCCACTTGTAATTGAGCTTAGTTTACCTCATCCTGATGGAGATCAGTTTGGTGCTATCAGCAAAGTGTATCTGCCTGAAACGGAAGGTGTTGTGGGTACCATTTGGCAATTGGCTAAAGCATATGTAGTTGTGAATGACACAGGCTATCATCAACTAGTCAGTCACTGGTAAACAGTTTTTTCACCCTTAGTAATTATACATTCAGTTATAAAATATGCAAATCATGAAGGCCTCTCCAATTAATACAATGATTAATATTTTCATTCTTCTTTTTAATTTTTGGTTTCTCAGGCTGAATACTCATGCTGTGATGGAGCCGTTTGTTATTGCAACATATAGGCAACTCAGTCAACTGCACCCTATGTTTAAACTTCTTCATCCTCATTATCATGACACCTTGTTTATCAATGCACTTGCTCGCCAAAACTTAATCTCTGCAGATGGAATTATAGAGAACTCATTCTTGCCTGGAAAATATTCAATGGAGATGTCATCTGTGGTTTACAAGAGTTGGAATTTTCTTGACCAAGCCTTACCTGCTGATCTCATCAAGAGGTAAACTATAGAGTATTATTTTAAAAGAAAAAAAAGCATATAATCCTTAAGTTGATAACTTACTAACAATTATTGGAAAAAATTTCAGAGGAATGGCAGTGGAGGATCCAACTGCTCCGCATGGGCTTCGCCTTCTGATAGAGGACTACCCTTATGCTGTAGATGGGCTCCTGATATGGGATGCTATAAAGACTTGGGTTCATGACTATGTCTCTTATTACTACGAGTCAGATGAGATCATTAAGCAGGATCCTGAGCTACAATCATGGTGGAAAGAACTTGTAGAAGTAGGTCACGGTGACCTTAAAGACAAGGACTGGTGGCCAAAGATGCTGACTCGTCAAGAGCTAATCCACTGTTGCACTATTATCATATGGATAGCTTCAGCTCTGCATGCAGCTGTGAATTTTGGACAGTACCCTTATGGAGGTTATATCTTAAACCGTCCTACTCTCAGCAGAAGGTTGATGCCTGAGAAGGGAACTCAAGAATATGCCGAGATGGTGGAGAATCCAGAGCTAGCTTTCTTAAAAACAATCACACCAAAGTTTGAGACTCTTCTTGATCTGTCAATTATAGAGATACTGTCAAGCCATACCACTGATGAGGTTTATCTTGGAACCAATAGTATCCCTTACTGGACATCTGATGCTAAAGTGTTGGAGGCTTTTAAGAAATTTGGAGACAGGCTGAAAGAGATTGAGAAAGTATTGATAAGGAGGAACGAAGATGGGACACTGGGAAATAGAGTTGGGCCAGTGATGATGCCCTACACCCTGCTCTATCCTAGCAGTGAACCCGGACTCACCGGAAGAGGAATTCCAAACAGTATCTCTATATGAAGAAGTCGCTTGGGCATCCTTTAAGTATGTAAGGAACTAGGGGTTCTATTTGGATTATCGTTGTTTGTTAATGTGTCTCGTTTGGCAAAATTAAAAGGGGTCGTATGTGTGTGTGTATTTGGCTCTTGTAATGTGGGCAGGTCATTGTATTGGCCTTTGTACTGTGTTCCATTTGGGTCTCGTTTTGAAAGCATAAATAATACTACCTTTTCCTTTGAGAAATCATACTCGCAGATGAGTTTAAAATAAGAGTGAATTATTATAGATAGTGAAAAGACAGTCAAAGCATCTAATTAGAGACCGTTTGATTGCGTGGAATCTCACAAAAGAAGCAGGACAAGAGCATACTGACTATGGGTGACGAGATGCTCCAAACTAGTTTTATAATTTAATTCGCTTTTAAATATTTCTCTGTTTTTTTTTTTTCAATCAAAACTTTTAATTATCTCTCAAGTTTTCTAATGAAAAATGACGCTTGAAAACCTGAAAAATGCTAAATGCTAGAGAGTCTGAGTATGTGAATTTTCATAATCCTTTGACACCCTATAATTTATTTCCCTCTTACTTCACCATATATGTTATCCTTTTAAGGCCACATTAAATCCTATATCCTCCTTAAAACCTCTGTTGGCACTCACAAACAAGAATTGAGCTGTTATGTAATCCATGGTCCAACCACGCTTTACATCCTTAAAATAAAATTACTTTTTAACAGTTAACAGAGGGATTTGCTTATAAAAGATCCCAAACTATTTTTTTAAAATTAATAATTTTCTGTCTAAATTTTCCTTATTAATTGCACATATTAAGATTTTTTTCAATCCCGGTTGTAGTATCTAATGTAAATTATTGGAAGCGGTACTTTATGAAAATCAACCCATCTTTATTATAAGCTTTAAAATAATTATTTTATGGATAACGAATAATTATTTAAAATTAGTTAAAAGTAATAAATATATTATAAATATATTTTTATTTCTAAGTATGTTCTTATAATAAATGAGAAAATAGATGAAGAAGAATGTGTGGAAAAATGTGATAACAGAGATTATGACAAATGAAAGAGAATAAACAATTAAAGGCAAAATTAAAAAAACACAGTAAATGTTAAAATAAATAAAAATAAAAATTTACAAAATGAACCATATCCTTTTTAAAATTTAAAGCTTATAAATAAAATCAGAGAGAATAACTAATAGCTGTAGATTAATTATTGCAACTTTTATGGTAAGAACCAAATAAGTAGTAAAGTTTAGACACTATCAAGTGTTAAATATAGATATTTCTTTTACGTAAAATTTAAACTTTAATTTGTTATACTACAACGAAGTAATTCTTTCTACTAGGCCTGTTTAATGACAGTTCGTATTTTGTACAATGAGTGACAAAAGTTTCTGTGGCTCTAGTCAGTAGTTGGTCCAAAACTTTTTTCGGCCCAAAGTGAGTGGTTCAATAATACTCATCTGCATATGTGTGAGACAAAAATCCAGCCGATTCTTTGCCCCTAAAAAAATAATTCCAGCCCGTCACGTGATTGAAAATAATTTTCTCTGTCTTTTTTAAAAACTGAAAAGGATAAAGTAAGGTTATCTTATGAAAAAATCACAAAAAAAGACCTTAAAAATAGAAAAATTACAAATAGGAACCTGTTACAATATTAGTATGAGTTTTGACAATAATTGATAAGTAAATAACAATAATTTTTGTAAACAGGTCCCTGTATGCAATTTTTTAATTTTGAAGGTCTTTTTTTTGGTGATTTTTTCTTATCTCACCAACCCTCTTATTATGAAGTTAGTTTGGTACAGCCCACAAAAGAAACTTAATTTAATCCTAAGAGGGTTAACTCTTAAGAACCTTACTTTATTCTTTTCAGTTTTTTTTAAGAAAAGAGAAAATTGACAGGATCTAAATAAAAATATGTTTATATACAAAATCTGCAAGGATACTAATACTCTCTACGTATAAAAATACATGCATCAAACCTTTCTCACCAATAATAAATCTTTCAACGTGAGACTTGTCCTCGTCTTTTCATAACAAACATATCTCAGTTTGGGACTTTAATATCCTCGCCGTGGCCAACCACCGACGTAATGTGTGGAGCTGGATTTCTCACTTGTTTTCCAAGAGTAGGAATTACATTTCATTGGACCACTGAGCAGAGCCAAACACTTCACCAGAAACTTTTGTCACTCATTATCCAAGGAAAATTTATATATACGAGGATTTGATATTTATTTGACAGAACATGAACAAGAAGATATGCTTTAAAAAATATCTTGATGATCCCAAAACCGTGTGGGAGGCAACGATTGGAGACAAGTATATAACAAGATAAAGAGCTTGTCTGATTAAAAGCACAAGGTAAGTATGGCAAACATAGTTTTGTCTCGGCGGCTTATGTAAAAGTATTTATAAGTATTTAAACTAAGTAGAGATGCAAACAAGTCCAAAGTAGATATAACGTGGTTTTCCTATTTTTGTGAAAATAAGTATTAACTGCACAACATTAAAGTCTGATTGTTTTTGGAGGGAACTTCAAAATAACTTTGAAAAACACACACTGCAAAATATTTTTGTTTTTGGTTGCATATATCACATCACCAATATCTATATGTAACATAGTATTAAAACTTAACTCGAGTCTGCCAATTACATTAATGAACCGGTTTCCTTACTGGTTCGATTAGGAGTTTCATGAAAATTGTGGCATATAGTAGCTTTCGTACAAATGCATGCATGGAGTTACACAGGTTAAAAAAAAAATAAAAAAATTTTCTCCATTAACTCCATTATTGATCACATCACATGTCTCTCTATAAATACCCGTGACTTGTTATCCTCTTTGCTCATCACCCTCATCTAGCAGCAATTTCTCTGATTTTTTCCTCTTAGTTAATTAGCTTCCACCACGAATCATGAAACTTAACTACACCATTGTCGCCTCCGGCTCTGGGGCTGAACGCCTCGTCATGGCGGGCCAATTTGTCGGTTCTAAAGAACCCCCTCCTTCTTCCACAGGTGCTTATATATATGTATCTACTCTTAACCAAGTCCTTATAATTATATTTCTATTCCGCTTTGCCATTATGAATCGAATTCACTGTGAATCTAATTGCAGGCGACGATGTTGCAAAGAAAAGAGCATATGTTGCAGATCAGAAAAACATGCAGAAGTATGAAAGCCATGCTCGGAAAGATGGTATCAGCAGCAAAATGTCGGCCTCCTTGGGTACCCAACAATATTCACACGACTTGACTTCTCATTGGTCCGAGGATAAAGGAATTCCCGAAGCATTTATGTTTCTGCTCCTTGATTATGATATATTCCTTGTGAGCCTCACTGTTCATCCCATTCCCAATCTTACCACTGAGCCTCTTCATTTCATCTGCAACACTTGGGTTTACACAATATCCAACCTCTATACACAAGTCCCTCGTATCTTCTTCATCAACAAGGTACGTACGTATGTACATTTCCTTCCTGCAGGTTCTCTTATATCTATTCCTTTAACTTGGAACAATTCATATATACTGATTGAGTGACTCTTTTAATATTTCAGTCATACCTGCCTAGCCAAACACCGGGACTAGTGGGTGCATACCGAAAAGAAGAGCTGAAATTTTTAAGAGGAGATACAGATGAAATTGAAGGTGATGGAGTTCGCAAAGAACGGGATAGAATCTATGATTATGCTACCTACAATGACTTGGGCGATGTTGATGCAAGTCCAGATCTTGCTCGTCCAACTCTTGGAGGATCCAGCAATATCCTACCCCCGTAGGCTCAGAACTGGAAGGGCCCATCAAAAAATGGTGAGACTTCAAATGCAACGGGGACAATGATAGATTTAAGTTCTAAAAGGTCGATTTAATCACAGTTAGCTCTCTGATAATTTTTTCCTAAAAGTAAGTCGCAAATTCAGGAGTCAAATGCGGATAAAGTATCCAAGTTTCAATTGCAGATAAAATATTTAATCTTTTATGACTTAATTATTATTCTCCTTAACGTAAGTTTTGTTGGGAATTCAAGTTATGAGTAGACTTAATGTAACGGGAAGAAAAGTAAGAAAGTCTTGCATTAGATAAAGTAGGGCCGTGAAAAGGTCCGCATTTGGATTCTCTCCCTTTTAATGGTACTTCCACCTCAGTAGCTTTTGTTGTATTAACTATATCTAGCAATTAGATGTAATTAATTATGACTTTTTACTCATTAAGTAAATCTGTGAAGGCAGATCCCAGCACTGAGAGCAGACTCCCTCCAGACCAAGCCTTTTCGATCTATGTTCCAAAGGATGATCGATTTGGAGACCAGAAGCTGTTTGAGTTTGTGCAATATTTTCCCAAATCATCGATGAACCTTATGAAACAATATGTATCAGCGGAATTGGAGAAATCGGGAAAAGAATTTGAAAGCTTTGAACAGGTGCTTAAAGTACTGTACAAAGATGGTTTTACATTTAATGTGCCTATAGAGGTACTTAAAGCCATTGCTGAGAAGCTACCTATACCAACGCCCCCAGAAAATGGCGACCTGAAATTATTGTTTCCAATTCCTGGTATCATTCAAGGTGACTATATTTATCTATCTAATTGAGCTCTCATTTCTTAGCATTCAATATTATTTTCCAAGGAAATCTTATAAATTAAATATTTATTATTTGGAACAGATAATCTAGATGGATGGATGACGGATGAAGAATTTGCACGAGAGATGCTTGCTGGTGTGAATCCGCTTTTAATCTGCCTCCTTCAAGTAAGGAAAAGTGATTAAATTTTAACATAAATATGTTCGGTGTTTAACTTTCTCTTGTTGCATGGCACTGGGGGGAAAACTTAAGGTCAAGTTTCTTATATTTATTATGTCAAGTTCTCCAATCACACATGATTACATTTCCTTTTCGGTTTCATAATAGGAATTTATAATTAAATGCTATTAAATAATAAAATTTTAAAAATAGGACATATGACCATGCGTGATTGGAAAACTTGATATAATAGATATAAGTAATTTGATATAAATATTGTCCTATAATTAACTCATCATTTGAAAGATACAAGTGCTAATTTAATCTCTTCTCTTAATTATGCTCTCATAATTTTCTTAAATTGATTGCAGGAGTTCCCCATAAAGAGCACGCTTGATTTTAAACTCCATGGTGATCATACATCTAGCATAACAAGAGAACACTTGGAGAGGAACATGAAAGGGCTCACAGTTCATGAGGTGAATTTAGAAATGCAATTTGTCTTCTTATAAAAAGTCGATCACATATATATATTGCATCGCAGTTAAACTTTATTATTTATTTATATACGAAAGAATACCGTTTCAGCTCTAATGGTGCATGCAGGCACTGAATTCCAAGAGATTGTTCATATTAAATCACTATGATGCATTTATGCCATACTTGAGGAAGATAAACGAGACTTCCAGAAAGGCTTATGCGAGTAGGACAATCCTTTTCCTCCAGAATGATGGGACTTTGAAGCCACTTGCTATTGAGCTGAGTTTACCTCACCCAGATGGAGATCAGTTTGGCGCTATCAGCGAAGTGTATCTGCCTGAAACTGAAGGTGCTGAGGGTACCATTTGGCAATTGGCCAAAGCTTATGTAGCTGTAAATGACACAGGCTATCATCAACTAATCAGTCACTGGTAATTGTATTTTTACCCTTAGTAATTATATATTCAATTATAAAATACGCAAATCATGAAGTCATCTACAATACAGTGATTAATATTTTTATTCTTTTTTTCTATTTTTGGTTCCTCAGGCTGAATACTCATGCTGTGATGGAGCCGTTTGTTATTGCAACATATAGGCAACTCAGTCAACTGCACCCTATTTTTAAACTTCTTCATCCTCATTATCGTGACAACTTGTTTATCAATGCACTCGGTCGCCAAAACTTAATCTCTGCGGGTGGAATTATAGAGGACTCATTCTTGCCTGGAAAGTATTCCATGGAGATGTCATCTGTGGTTTACAAGAGTTGGAATTTCCTTGACCAAGCCTTACCTGCTGATCTCATCAAGAGGTAAACTATATAATATTATTTTAAAAGAAAAAAAGCATATAATCCTTAAGTTGATAACTCACTCACAATTATTGGAAAAAATTTCAGAGGAATGGCAGTAGAGGATCCAACTGCTCCTCATGGCCTTCGCCTTCTGATACAGGACTACCCTTATGCTGTAGATGGACTACTGATATGGGATGCTGTTAATAACTGGGTTCATGATTATGTCTCTTGTTACTATGAATCAGATGAGATCATTAAGCAAGATCCTGAGCTACAATCATGGTGGAAAGAACTGGTAGAAGTAGGCCATGGTGACCTAAAAGACAAGGACTGGTGGCCTAAGATGCAGACTCGTCAAGAGCTAATAGTAGCTGCTGCACTATTATCATATGGATAGCTTCAGCTCTGCATGCAGCTGTGAATTTTGGGCAATACCCTTATGGAGGTTATAGGCTAAACCGTCCTACTCTCAGCAGAAGGTTGATGCCTGAGAAAGGAACTCAAGAATATGCAGAGATGGTGGAGAATCCAGAGCTCGCTTTCCTAAAAACAATCACACCAAAGTTTGAGACTCTCCTTGATCTGTCAATTATAGAGATACTGTCAAGCCATACCACTGATGAGGTTTATCTTGGAACCAATAGTATCCCTTACTGGACATCTGATGCCAATGTGTTGGAGGCTTTTAAGAAATTTGGAGACAGACTGAAAGAGATTGAGAAAGCATTGATAAGGAGGAACGAAGATGGGACTCTGAAAAATAGGGTTGGGCCAGTGATGATGCCTTATACTCTTCTCTATCCTAGCAGTGAACCTGGGCTCACTGGAAGAGGAATTCCCAACAGTATCTCTATATGAAGAAATCGCTTGGGCGTCCTTTAAGTACGTAAGGAACTAGGGGTTCTATTTGGATTATTGTAGTTTGTTAATGTGTTCTTGTTTGGCAAAATTTATAGGGGTCATATATGTGTGTGTATCTGGCTCTTGTAATGTGGGTAGGTCATTGTATCGCCTTTGTACTGTGTTCCATTTGGGTCTTGTTTTGAAAGCATAAATAATACTACCTTTTCCCTTGAGAAATCATACTCGCACATGAGTTTAAAAGAAGAGTGAATTATTATAGATAGTGAAAAGAATGGTCCGCATTCGGTGCTCATCAGGTGATGAGCACTGGGTGCTCATCACTTGATGAGCAATCTGAACCGTCCAAATCTAATCTAGACGGTCCAGATTTAATATTTTTAAATAATTATTTTAAAATAAAAAATTATATCTTTAAAGAATGATAGTTAAGAGATTATTTTTATTTTTTATCCTATACCTATTAAAATAATTATTTTAAAAAAAATTAAAATTAAAATTAAATCTGGACCATCCAGATCGGATCTTGACAGTCCAGATCTGATAAGCATTGAGTGCTCATCAAAACTGATGAGCACCCAATGCAAATCCTACTAATTATGGATGACGAGATGCTCCAAGCTATTTTTATAATTTAATTCACTTCTAAATATCTCTCTGTTTTTTTTTTTGTCAAAAGTTTTGATTATCTCAAGTTTTCTAATGAAAAATGACACTTGAAAAACCTGAAAAATGCTAAATGCTAGAGAGAGTATCTGAATTTTCATAATCCTTTGACACCCAAAAATGGGTTTTTGAATATAAATAGTTATAATTTATTTCCCTCTTATTTCACCTTATGTGTTATCCTTTTAGGCCCACATTTAACCCTATATCCTCCTTAAAACCTCTGTCGGCACTTACAAACAAGAATTGAGCTGTTATATAATCAATGGTTTAACCACACTCTGCCTCCTTAAAATAAAATTACTTTTTAACAGTCAATAGAGGGATTTGCTTATATAAGATCCCAAACTATTTTTTTAAAATTAATAATTTTTCGTCTAAATTCTTCTTATCAATTGCACATATTAAGATTTTTTTTACCATCATGATTGTAGTATCTAATGTAAATTATCGGAAGCAGTACTTTATGAAAATCAATATGAATTTCCTACAAATTAAATAACTATTCTCTCCCATCTTTATTATAAGCTTCAAATAATTAATTCATGGATAATGAACAAATAATTAAATTTAGTTAAAAGTAATAAATATGTTAGAAATATATTTTTGTTTCTAAGTATGCACTTATAATAAATGAGAAAATGGATGAAAGAGAATGTGTAAGAAAATGTGATAAGAGAGATTATGGCAAATAAGAGAGAATAAATAATTAAGGACAAAATTGAAAAAAAAAGTATTAAATGTCAAGACAAATTAAAATTAAAATTTATAAAATGAACCACATTTCTTTTAGAATTTAAAGCTTATAACTAAAACCGGATGGAGTAACTAATACCTGTAGATTAATTATTGTAACTTTTACGTTAAGAATCAAATAAGTAGTAAAATTAAATTTCAGCACTATCAGATACTAAATGTGAATATTTCTCTTAACTAAGATTTGAACCTTGATTTGTCATATTATAGAAAACTAACTCTTTCTGTTAAACCCAATTGACCGGTGCTACGTCCTAATTTTATTTTATTTTTTTTGCTAAAACATAGGTATCATTCTATTCGAGGCATTGTCAGACACTAAATGTAAACATCTCTTTTAGTGGAAATTCAAATCTTAATTCGTCACGTTGTGAGGAACTAACCCTTTTCTAATTTTATATAACGAGTGACAAAACTTTTTGTGGCTCTAGTCAGTGGTCTAATTATTTTTTTGAGCCGAAGTGTGTGGTCCAATAATACTCATCTGCTTATATGTGAGACAAAAATCGAGCCGATCCTTTACCCACAAAAAAAATAATTCCAGCCCGACACGTGATGGGAAATAATTTCCCCAGTGATGTTATTTTCAGTCTTTTTTAAAAAATGAAAAGGATCAAATAAGGTTATCTTATTAGCCCTCTTTATTATGAAATTAGTTTGGTGCAGCCAACATAAGAGACTTAATTTAATCCTGAGAGGGTTAACTCTTAAGAACCTTACTTTATTCTTTTCAGTTTTTTTTAAAGAATAAAAAAAGAGAAAATCGGGCAAAAAACTCGTGTTAAAAATAGTATTAGTCCGAAGGATCTAAATAAAAATATGTTTATATACGAAATCTGGAGGATACAAATACTCTCTATGTATAAAAATACATGTATCAAATCTTTCTCACCAATAATAAATCTTTTAACGTGAAACTTCTCCTAATCTTTTCATAACAAACATATATCAGTTTGGGACTCTAAGGTCCCATTTGGTAGGAAGCATTAAAAATTATGCATAGAGATTGGAATCTGAATTGAGAAAATCTATTAAAAGAATGTTTAGAATAAGAAATTGCTTGTTATATAGGATTAGCCAAACTTATATATATGAAATCGGGGAATACCATGAGAAAAAATAGTATTTCCCAATCTCACTTCTATAAGTTTACCCAATCCACTGTAACAAGTAATTACTCATGCTAAAAATTATTTTAATAATTTATCTCAATTATAATCATAATCCTTATCCCTCATTTTTAATACTTGTACCAAATAAGACCTAACATCCTCATTGTGGCCAATCACTAACATAATGTATGGAGCTGGATTTCTCACTTGTTTTTTCATGAGCAGGAATTACATTTCATTCGACCACTGAGCAGACACTTCACCAGAAACTTTTGTCACTCATTATCCAAGGAAAGTTTATAGGAGGATTTGATAGAACACGAATAGAAAAAGGTCTGCTTTAAAAAATATTTTCATGATTCCAAAACCATATGGGAGGCAGTGATTGGATCCAAGGAAAATTTATAGGAGGATTTGATATTTCATTGACAGAACATGAATAGAAAAAGATCTGCTTTAAAAAATATCTTGATGAGTCCAAAACCATATGGGAGGCAATGATTGGATACAAGTATATAACAAGACAAAGAACTTGAATTGATAAGAATACTTTAAGAGATAAATATATTTTTATCTTAACTTATGTAAAAGTATTTGTAAGCGCTTAAACTAAGTAGCTAGATGTGAAAAAGCCCAAAGCAGATATAATGTGGTTTTCCTATTTTTGGAGGCCACTCTTTCTCAAACTAGGCTCTAATTTCACTTGGGAATAGTTAGCTTAAACAAGCCAAGCTAGCATAATATGATATCCAAAGCTCTAGTCCATGTAAGACCACTCTTTCTCAACTCATCAACAAGCCATATTAGGACTCTCGTTAGATCTAAATTCAGTGAGAAAGTCGTTACTAGATACACCTTAATGGATCGTAGTTAGATTCTATTTCTGGTGCATAAGATCCTCTTAGAGATGCAAGTGTAGAGTATACTCAGAATCTCTAATGATAGAAGAAAGATTTATAAGTGAGGCTTTCAGAAGAAAAGAGAAGTTTAGAGAGAATTTATGAGAAAAGCACACAAGATATTATTACAACTCTTTTACCTTTAACTATCGGCAAAACGTGGTTTATATAGAGACTCTATGTTGCAGCATGACAAA
>NW_021632328.1:0-64062 GCF_004799145.2 Neltuma alba | reverse complement strand
TTGTTCGTCATCCACATTCCGCGTGATGCTCAGCATCTCATTAAGTAGATGCTTTTTCAAAGTCCAAACATTCTTATTAGCTTTAATTATGCCATTCCACCTTTACTTGATCTCAAAACTTACCACTACTTCATGGCTTTATATATATATGGGGCGCGCGCACACACATTCGTCCATATCTACATAATCAATAACATAATTAGATTTAAGTCTGTGCATTACATAAAGTCAGGGGAAATGGAGCATGTTTTTCTACGGAATTTTTTTTAACAAAAAAAATATTACGCTCACAATCTGTAAAAAGAGAAACGCAGAACGAGGGGATGCAATCTTTGAATCAAACAAAGCATCAAATAATAGCCAACACAAACTAAACAAAAGACAAACTACAGAGAGGAAAACAATTCCATTTCATTTTCACAGGGCACCCTCACTTTCCGTCCAGGGGTGGAAATGATGATGAAGGTATCTAATCCTTCTAATCTCCTAACTTTTCTGTTTCTTTGTGGCCAACTTTTGCTTTCCACACTTCTTTCCATGCTTCTGTATCTCCGAACAACTAAGTAGGCAGAAGATGGGATGGAATGCAACCTGTCTTTTGTTTCGTATAATCACTTTACAAATTAGAACTATCAATAAATAAATAGTTTTAAATATAATGCAAAAAAACCAAGCACGTACAGTATCAGGCAAGTTATATCCATCTAATCCTACATTGTTCACAACCCCTTGATCACTCTACAAAAAATTTGTGCAATGATTGATTATTTTAAAATGAATAGATTTTTTTTCCAAGTAAATCACTCAACTTTATGATAGAGTCATCATAGATATCAATAAAAAAAATATAAAATCTACATGAAACAATCTACTTTAAGCATGTGCCATTTGCATAACTATATGTAATGCAGCAGGAGATTTATATCTGGTCATATCAAATTTTGTTTAAAATCCTGAAAAGTAAATGTATCTAAATATTACTGCATAAACATACATTTATGCTGATGATCATTAGGGGTAACTGAGTTAAAAACTATGGATCGATATAGAAAATAACATTCAATTAGCAAAGGCGGATGGAGATTTTAGAAATAAATATGTATCTGTGTAATGCGAGTTTCTCTAGTTTTCAATCTTCAACCCTTCCTATTCCCCAGTTTTATTAATTTACACATGGTTTCAGTTTATTATCATCATACGCTATATGTTAGTCATGAATCCACTTGTTATATTTTAATAGAGGTTAATACATTTTAAGATTTTTCTTGCTTTGTATGAAATATTGATAGAAGTACCTTATAAATAGGATCAGAAGATGTACGTGTCAGAGAGCCCCAGTCTTTATTATTATTTTCAATCTAAGTACTGGTCCTGTGAAGAGAGAAAGTTCTGCGTATTTTGATATCTTTGTTTGGCCCCTAGAAAATACCTCAACTTATTGAAGGGTCAGTCTTTTCAATACAATTTGATGCATAAATAGGTGTATATAGTTGAGTATTTTTTTTTCCCCAAAGAAAAAAGGTGTTCTTTCTTGCTGTTTTTTAATGTGTAAATAGTGAAGTAGATAATTCAAAAAAGTTATTTATAATGTTAGGGAGAGGGTATAAGCATAATATGTTTTTATATTTGCAAACTTCTAATGCTTATATCATTAATAGTGGTATCTACGATTACGTCAACATATGTTCATATGCATGCATATGCATCCCTTATATTTATACTTATCTTGGATTCCATAGATATTGGCCTCTCAGTGGGTGGGTTTGAGAGAAAGGTGGGATATCAGAGCGAGTTTGAATAGGTCGTTGGTCATATCGTATTGTTTAATTTAGCGGTGAGGCCAATAAGCCGATCGATGAGCGGATGCGTCGGGTTGCAAAGCAACATCCCCAAACTCAGTAATGAAAGCCAGGCATACTATTAATGGATGATTAATATCCATCCAAGGCAGTGAACATGATCTGAATTTATAGAGTAACTGTGAAGCATTTTCCAACATGGGCTGAGCTGCTTTGCTGGATTGTTTTAATTAATTACTGTTCTTAATATAAGAGTTGGTTTGATTTTTAATTTCGTTATAAATATAAGACTAATCCTCTTTTACTTCTTATATATATATATATATATATATATTTTAATAGTCTTTGTAGTAGTTATACACGTTAAAGATTCTATTAATAATAGTTATAATTAACGCTTATTAGTAAAGATATTTTAGAAAAAATAACACCTAATTATTATAAGTAACCAAGTAAACAAATTTTATTATTCAAATTAGTAAACTAACTCTTATATTAAGGATTGGATGAAGTAATTTTCTTTTCCCCCACCGCTTCACTATGTGTATTCTATATACTTTTAGGTCGAGACTCCCTTATCCATTACCGTGTACTCAAAATGACGAGTTCTCAGAATCACTTACGGGACAAAATTGGATGGTACAAAAGCAAGCACCAAAAATGACGAAATCTCCAGTTACTGGCGTTGGTGTGAGGCTTTGCTTGAGGAGGGGGCCGGGTTTAGAAGCCAGAGGGCTGGTGTTTCTGAGATGAGCTTTCTTGGCATTTGGGACTTTCAGAAATATACGGATGCTTTAATTCCCAAACGCTGAGCCGACAGTGGCGCAAATCGCGCCTTCTCTAGCTGTGGATTATATACAAAAACGACAAAAAGCGGAGCTGAATATGGGCCATACTCTGCCACACAAGATACTGCCTGCCGGCTCGTTCCTCGCTATACATGTGCGTGCGTGTGAGCGTACTAGATTTTCACGTTAAAAAAACTTCATAATACCTGAAAAGAATCAATCCACCCTAACCGACCCTTCCCTCTCACTACTAGTGTGTTTTCTCTCTTTTAAACCCAGCAGCCTCTCCCCTCTTCCTGTCCTTTTCCTTCTTCACACATCATCACTTTCCTTTTTTCTCTTCTCCCTGCCATGCCCTCTGCCTCTTCCCACGTCGCTACTGCCCCAAGTTTTTATTTTTCTCTCTTCTGTGTTTTGCTTTTTCTCTGCCGTTTTCATCTTTCTCCCTCATAATATCACCTTATAGGCTTCACATGTATCTATTGTGTGTTGTGTGTGTGTGTGTGGGGAAAGCAAATACATATACCTGCTTTAGGGTCTGTATTTCCCTTTTGAAATCACTAAGGAAAATCCCTTTTGAAGTTTCTTTTGCCTCGCGAGTTTTAGGAGAAGCGGAAAAAGGAAGTCAAGGTCAGTCTTTTAGCATCCTCGCAATATGGTCATTGTTATGGCTTTGTGAAAAGGCCCCGGGGGGGGGGGGAGGAAACCTCGTCACACTATTTTTTTGGGTTCTTCTCTCATCTTCTTCACTGTTTGATTCAGTACTCTTTTTCACAGAACGCTCTCTGGTCTTTCCTTCTTCATTGAAACACAAAGCACACAGTCCTCATCAAATTAAATTCTATATCCCTCTCCCTTCTCATCACTCTCTCCAGCAGCAGCATCATGAGTTCTTCTCAGCCCCCCAATCCTCCAGGACCTTCGGGGACTCGAATCCCTGATGCCAAGGCTATTTTTTCAAGATCAAGGCCACCTCCTCCAACTCAGAACCCTAATTCTCCAAGACCTTCAGGCACTTCCATCCCTGGTCCCCAGGACATCTTCTCCACCACACCAAGGCCAACTCCTCCAACTCAGAACCCTAATCCTCCAAGAACTTCAAGCACTTCCATCCCTGGTCCCCAGGACATCTTCTCCACCACACCAAGGCCAACTCCTCCAACTCAGAACCCTAATCCTCCAAGAACTTCAAGCACTTCCATCCCTGGTCCCCAGGACATCTTCTCCACCACACCAAGGCCAACTCCTCCGTGAGTCTCATTTCATTATTAGGTAATTCATATCAAGCTACTCCTTTTTTATTAGTATTGTCTTCCATTCTTGAGACTTTAATTCAGGCACCAACGGCTATAAGCCACTTCTTCCATTCCCTCCTCTTCCCAACAACAAAAGATATACTTCACCTCAGCTTCTCTTTGTCCTTTACTCTCATCTCAATCATAAGATATTCACCGTTATATACTTTACTGTGAGGTTAATTGCCCAATACCTGCACTACCAATCCTTTTAGCATCAAAACACTCCACCCACACAATTCCATTCTTTCTTGTCAGGTTTATTAGTCTTGCTTTTTCTTTCTTCATTTACCATTGAAAATAGCACCCTACATGTAAATAATGAGTAAAAATTATATAATGAAAGTTACGCCGTGGCAAATAGGCCACATCCTCACACTCACATCTCCACCACTTCTTTAGGAATTCCCACTCCAATCCCAACCGCCCACAACACCTTTCACAAGAGACCATGATCCCTCATTTCATACACTTATCAGGCTCATTACACTATAGCGTTTTCTTCTAGTATAATTTATACGCATACCCCTCATCAATAGAAAGACACGGCTTCAATGTTTTTTTCCGACATATCAGTTCTGACGAGCTTCTTTAAGTATTCAGTGTTACATGTTTTGTGGTCAAAGTATATTAAAGAATTTAACTGACAAGAACTGTTCATATTTCTCATCCATTTTATCAAATAAAGTTAAATTTTAATTGCTCCAAATCCATAGGAAAAGTATGGCAATCTCTTTATTAGATTGTATGCTCATCCCCAATTTCATGTTGATGCAGTTTGTGGCCGGTAAAGTTCCAGAGATCTTGAAGTGAGATGGTCCTTAGGAAGATCATGCAAGCGTGCGCGCGTGTACTGTGTAGGGCAATAATATTATATTCCAGCTAGCAGAGATGAAATATCAAGTGTTTTGCGTCTGGGCTTGACTTAATTTGCTGTCCTTGTTTAATTTGGTTCCATAAACATAAAGATTAGCTAATGGGTTCCGCATTTTGATTATCTATTGCCTGGTTCTAGATATTGAACACATCATTTATGATTTCGGTATATATTGAGAGAAGGGAGCCTTCACTTGGGTCTTAAGAACATGCTCAAAAATCTACTTAATCTCTAAAACTATGCACTTAATAATGTAATTTATTTTGAGGCATCACATCAATGGAGGTTTTCGCTCTAGTCTTAATTAGGGACACAACTCAAAAAACTACTTACTCTTTGAAAGAACTTCCTAGGTGTGCCAGTATTATAGGAAAAAGAAGTAGCCAAAAGCACTTTGTAATTAGAAGTTAGAATGGTAGATCCATATGTATATATATGTATATCCATATATACATATACATATACATATACATATATATAAGGATATGTGTGGTGGGGCGTTGGACAAATTACGGACGCATTATTCACATATGCTTTCCATTAGATTCCCAAAATATAATGATTGTGAGTGATAAAAATAAATTTTCTTTAACATACAAAACATAAATGGCAAATCTCTCTAAACTCCCATTTTTCTTCTATTTTAAAGGGAATAAATTCCCCAAAAACGAGATGTTCAAAATGGCAAAGATGTTTTGGTTACAAGCTTGATCGGATTAATTATTATTGTGCGTCAGCTCCTTCATCATTATGTTTCTTTTCTCTTGGCGTCGCTGTTAGTGAAATTTGTAAATGACAGATAAACAGTCAATACACCAATTCGACTTTAATTCATCATTAATAATCAATTCGATTGAGAATATATTTAACATAAAAGCTAACTTACCTTTGACCACATCCACCAATATTTTGGTGTATACAAATGAGTCTTTGTTCATTTGTTAGGCGAAGTCTTACTTCTTATTATGCCAGAAGCTAGAATTAAGCTCTTTAATCCCACTCACTTGCACCCGAAGACTGCTAGAAAAAGGTGCTTTATACTGTGTTTAAATGTGGGTATTAAAGTGGGATTTGCAAATGTCGGGAAATGACTTCACTGCCCCCTGAGATGTCCTCGCTCTCTCTTCTAACGTCCTCCAACCACTTCCACACGGAAACAAAGCCACCTACAAGATTCTCAATACCTTTTCTCATTCATGCTCCCCATGTCTAGCACGAGCAGTACAGAAAAGTCCAACAGAAGACATGTATATGTGCTCATAGAAAAACCACCTATAGATTGCTAAATGTTCGCTCCAAAATAATATAATAGTCCCCTTACCAAAGGTTGTGGTTACCAAGTATACATTATGCTTTCTTGGCTGATAGAATACTAGAGCCACAAGATCGATCAGTCCCAACGCATTAATCAATCCGAAGCGCCTATGTTGAACAATGTTCAAACCTTTGCACTAGTTTTAGTATAATTCGGACATGGATCAAGCTGTGATCTCATCACTTTTAAGCTTCGTTTATTTAATCAGCCCTTTTTGTCAAAACAGTAGTCGTTAGAGAAGAAACGTCTAACGTTAAAGGGTTCCAAATATTAATTAGAATATGCGTGCCGCTGTTTCACTAAGAAAAGAAGATCTCCCGTGCCCCACAGCCACATCATTGCAATAACTGTATGTGATTTGAAAAAGCATGATATCCTTTAACACTAACAAGTTTCGCTTTATAAGACGTACATTATTATACAATTTACTGCTGTTCTGGGGGGCTTTTTCCCCTGTGGCTGTGCTTCGGTTCTTCTGAGATAATCAATCCCTCCCCTTTAATTTCATTGATTCATGCTCTTTCCTCCCTTGTTCGGTTCCCTTCTCTTCCCAACAACAAAAGATACTTCACCTCAGCTTCTCTTGTCTCTAACTCTCATCTCAGCCATAAGACAGACATCATTATATAATTTACTTTTCTCAAATATGTGCAGCTTTAGCATTTGCTCACTCAACCATAATTTTTGCGCACATCATTTTAGCATAATCCAATTCAACAAGAACACCGATTTCGCCGCTTCGCTGTCCAATTATATATTCATCCATACTCGTTTTCAGTATCCAACACCACCTACACCTTCCCACTCTTCATCTATATATCCAACTTCTTTTTATGCATTTGTAATTATTTCTAGCACTTTTTCATTTTTGGAATATACATGAGGGTGAAGGAGAGGAGACAAAGAAGGCTATAAGTGGCCAACAAACAAAGCAGCATATATAACAATTGTTTTGCGTCTAGGTTAAATCCTGCAGATGATGATTGCTCAGGACTTATCACTACGCCTCGAGGCATAGTATAATGCCTTTTCCAACATTTCCTAGCTTTAACTTTTTTAATAATGCCATCATGACTTTTTTTTGAGCAGAATCTTGAAATAGACAAGTTAATGCTTGTTTACCCTATTAGTCAAGTCGATAGTAAAGTTTTTGTTAGTTTTAGTTGATGACAACGGCACGTTTGCATATACTCTTCTGGTTTTATTTATAGAGCAGAGAAAAAAATGTTTTTTGTATCATATTTATGAGTCATTTTATTAAATTTTTAGCATGAATATACCATTTTGTCTTTTATTTATTAGAGTATAGATAGTTATTTTTTTGAAAGGTATATATATTAAATAAGTGTAAAGTTGGAAAGTTATTATATTTTAATAGAGAGTTAATGCATTTTAAAGTTTTTCTGGTATGTATAAAATATGATAGAAGTACTTATAAATAAGAGGAGTACGTGTCAAGAGAGCCATAGTCTTTATTATTATTTTTAATTAATAAGCTTGACCATTGCTTTTCTCCTAAGTACTGGTCCTGTGAAAGAGAGAGAGGTTCTATGTATTATGATATCTTTGTTTGGCCCCTAGAAAAGACCTCAAATTATTGAAGGGTCAGTCTTTTGAATACAATTTGAAGCATAAACAGGTGTATATATTTGAGTCCTTTTTTTCAGTATTTCTCCTAAACATGACCAATAATGTCTAAATATTCGATCGTGTAGTAGCATCTTTGTCTATCATATTTTTGTGCTGACAGGAAAGGACATTAATTGACCCTCGTACGTTATTTTGCAAATTTGAATTTGAAGGGCTTACCTGTCATTTTATCTTCAAATATATTAAAACAAAGCTTTTACTTCTCCAGACATATGAGAATATTGGAAGTAAGTCCGTAACAAAACTTGTACTTCTGCATTAAGAATTGATATAGAGGAATTTCATACCACTAGACTACAATATTATTATCATTTTTTCAAATGTACTTGCTTGAATGGTCAGAAACATAATTATTTCTATTATTTTTTTAATTTATTAATATCTAAATTAATCACTTTCGTAAAGAAGCTTTGTCTGATCAATTAAAATCCTAATAGTACTATTTTAGAAGCCACAACGAACGCTAAAAGGCGGGCTAAAATGTGAATGCGAAAATATAAGCCCAATTATTCGGTCAGTTGTACAGTTTATTGCCCAATTATGGCTTTTTTTTACCAACATGGCCCATAATAACTCTTTTTTGCCCACGAAGGGCCCAACATATCTAAACAAAAAAGATGTGGGCAAGACTAAACAATATCACAAAGAAGTGAAAAACAGTTGAGGCTATTTAAAGCCCATCAGGCTCTAAAAGAAAAAAATAGGTCAGGGTCAAAATGTCATAAGGGATAGTAAAAAAAAAATGACATGAGGAATAGTAAAATTACCAATAGGATTGTGTCTAATAGAAAAGGTTAGTTCATCACAATATGACGAACTAAGGTTTGAATTTTCACTAAGAGTGAGGCCTACATTTAGTGCCCGATATTGCTTCGAATATGATTACTTCCAATAAAAAAATACCTATGCATAGGAAAAGAAAAAGAAAAAAAAAGAACTAACCAACGATTCGTTTTTTTTTTTTGGCTTTTAATTTAGAGGTTTGAGGTCTGTAATCTTTTGGCTACGGTTTTGGGCAGGAGAACATCTGTGCTTAATCAACCCCATAATGGGAGCTGAACAACATTTTTATCAAAATGCTACACATGGTAAAATAAATTACCATGATGCTATACTATAAAAAACATTTTCCTAAATACTATAGTTAAGAACGAGTTTAAATTTTCAAAGAAGTTGTTCAGGTGGAAAACGAGTTTCATGTCTGACGAATTTTTTTTTTAACAAAATTGAAAACTTGTTCAAAGTATGAATGAGTTTTGTCTGTCATAGCACGTAATGCCACTGTCACCCCCCTCTTCTTTTCCTCTTTCATTTCACCAAAATTTATAAACAAATACCCATTCTATCAGCACCATCTTCCTTTGGTGGTTAAAAAAAAAAAAAACACCTTCTTCCTTTTTCTTTAGACTTGGAGAGAATTGCAGTTAATGACCCCACTCCTTCCCAACCACCTCTCTCATTTTTTTCCCTCTCCCCTTCATTCTATATTTCCAACAAAATGAAATAATATTGTTAGATTTTATATTTTACAAGATATAAAAAAATATGCATGAGTTTTACTTTATATCCTAATAATTAAAATTTTAAAAATATATAAACTTTGAATTCTTAACCATTATCAATTGAGCTAGCTTGCTTCAGGTGACACTGGTAATTAGTGTGTACTACATAGTAAGATAAGTTATTTTAATTTCAAAATAGTTTTCAATAAAACTGAATGGAATATTTTATTTTGTATTGTATAAAAATACTGTTAGTAAATCGTTTGTTACTTTCATTATTAATCATATTAATCATACTAAAGGGTCAAGTAATTAAATCATATTAATTAATCATGTTGGAGGGTTAAGTAATTATGACGTCATTTTATTGTAATTAATTCTCAGCAGTGTTGTTAATATAAGTTAATGACATTAGTGAATATATTTTCAAGATTTTCAGATTTTGGCCGGTTAATCTATAACAATTTTCATGGTATGGAAAACCGGACCGGACCGGTCGGTTCGGACCGGAAACCGGTCTGGTTCATCGTGTGAACCGGGGTCACATCGAACCGGTACGACCCAGAATGAACCAGGGTGAACCGAGAACAACCCGGTTAACCCGACGGGTTACTGGGTTGCACCGGGTTGTTTTTAAAAAAATGGCCTGGACACAAAACGACGTCGTTTTTCCCTTGGGTTGAATTTTTTTTTTTTTTCAAAAGTTGATTCTGAGTTCTGACTGATGACGCCAGAGCCCCCTACTCCCCTTACCCTATTGCTTCGCCGCTCACTTCGTGCTCTGTTTTTGTGATTTTCCCTCGCAAATTTCTTTCCCTCCTTCTCTCCCCGTAAAACCATTTTCTTGCCCTAGCTTCCCTCTTCTATCGCCGGCTCGCCACTTTTGCTTGCATTTTCAGAGTTCAGAGTGGTGGTAACTTCGCCGTGGCTCATTCATGACGGGTTCGGGTTGACAGAGACAGAGTGCGATCGCCGTTTAGAGTTCCACCAGCGTTCAGAGCTCCAGTGCCACCGTTCTGGTTTGCGATTTCTTTTCAGATTGTGAATGTGGTTTTGATTTTTTCTATTACACTTTAGAGTGCGATTGTGATTACCGTTCAGTTGCTTCAATTATGATTACCTCTCGTGAGCTCCCTTTCTTTCTTTTTCTTTCTGCTTGGGCCTGATGATAAGTAAACGTAATGGGAGAATCAACCAATGTAATAGCATTAATGTATTATAGCTTTCATCTGGATGATATAATTTGATCAGTTGAAGAGATTACGATGCTTGTGTTATACTGATGGATTTTATGAAGCAAATTGTTTAGCTGATATACTGATGGATTTTACGGTCTCTGTGATCATGAGAATTCAATTTTTGTGTTTGCCCATTTTACGGTCTCTGTGATCATGAGAATTCAATTTTTGTGTTTGCCCATTTTACGGTCTCTGTGAGTCGAATGAAAACAGTATTGAAGGAAGGTAATTGAAAAATTGGCTGTCGTTTTTTTTTCTGTTTTAAATTTGAAAGCTACCAGAGAGGTAATTGAAAAATGGCTCATGTTTATGTGATTAGACAGAATTGAAGGAAGCCACTTGGATAGAGTATGGCTTTGTTACAAATTAGCCCCACTATACTTAGAAAGCCTTCTTTCTCTCATATGGTTTTAATTGATAGATTTTGAATGCCGTAGATAGATTGGTATTATTAATTTATTTTGGTTTTATGATTTTGCTCTGACTCTGTTTTAGTATTTTATTAATCTGTAGTTTTTGTTGGATTATTTGTGCCGAGATTATTGATCATGGATGATACAAATATTGAAGCAAATGAGAATCCTATCCCTGCATCTGGTTCTACCAATAATCCCACTACCACTGCACCCTCACATGGGCCTGGTAAAACCGATCCTACATGGGCATATGTTTCTCTTAAGAAAGAGGGAAAAGTAAATGTTTTTACTTGTCTCTTTTGTGCATCAAGTTACAGAGGAGGTGGGATAAATAGAATGAAACAGCATCTAGCTGGTATTTCTGGTCAAGTTTCTTCTTGTAAGAAAGTTCCTCATGATATAAGTGCAAGAGTGAAAAGAATCTTTACTAGGAGGGGCAAAGAAAAAACCTGTGAATCATGCAGAAGAGGACATTGAAATTAGGGAAATTGAGGAACCAATTGCTCCACCTCAATTTAGAAAAGGCAATGTTGAGAGTAGTGGTAACAAGAGGAAAGCTCTTGAGACTGGGAGGGTTGATAATTACTTTACTCCTAGAACAACTTCTCTTTCCCAACCAAGCCTGAAGAGTGTATTAGCAACTAAAGAAGCACAATATAATGCCAAGATGGTTATTGCTCAGTGGGCTATTGTTAATTGCATTCCATTTAATGCATTTGATTGTCCTCTTTTTCAAAAAGCTGTTGATGCTATTGCTGCAATTGGGCCTGGGTTTAAGGCCCCTAATGCTTATGATTTTAGAGTTAACTTGTTGAAAGATTGGAAAAAAGAATGTCAGCTGCTGATTGAAAGTCATCGTGCAAAATGGAAAGAAAATGGTTGTACACTTATGGCTGATGGTTGGACTGATGTCAGACAAAGAACTTTGATCAATTTCTTAGTCTATTCCATACATGGTATGATATTTGTGAAATCAATTGATGCTTCAGATGTTGTTAAAGATGCGAAAACTTTATTCTCATTGTTTTGTGAAGTTATTGAATGGGTTGGTCCTGAAAATCTAGTCCATGTGGTAACTGATAATGCTGCTAACTATGTAGCATGTGGCAGTTGATTAAAGAGAAATATAAAACTATTTTTTGGTCACCTTGTGCAGCCCATTGTTTGAATCTTGTTTTAAAAGATATTGCTTCATTGCCTCATGTGTCAACACTTACAACAAAGGCATCTAAAATTACTATATTTGCATATAATCATACAATTTTCTTGTCATGGCTAAGGAAAAGACCTGGTTAGAAGGAAATTGTCCGTCCTGGTGTGACAAGGTTTGCAACTACATTCATTACCTTGCATAGCATATACTTGCATAAACATGACTTGCAAGCTTTGGTGATTGATAAGCATTTTGTGGATCACAAGTTAGCAAGAACTGAAGCTGGGAGAACTTTTAGTGCAACCGTATTGGATAATCGGTTCTGGAATGAATGTTACCAAGTTGTGAAGATTGTGTCTCCGCTTATGAGACTTTTGAGGATTGTTGATTCAGATGAAAAACCTTCATTACCTTATGTCTTTGAGGGGATGCAAAGGGCTAAAAATGGAATCAAGGACATCTTTCATAGGAATAAGGAGCTATACAAACCTTATACTAGAATTATTCAAGCTCGATGGGATAGGTATTTGAAGCAAAAACTTCATGCAGCAGCTTATATGTTGAATCCTGCGTTCTTGTATAATCCAAGTTTGATCAAAAAGAACAGATTGCAAAAACATTTGATTGATGTCTTTGAGTCATTCTCTAATGAAAATCTTGACTATTGCACGATGATGCAGCAAGTGTTTATTTATAAAGATCGTAAGGACTCTTTTGATAGATTTTCATGTGAAAAAGCATCTCAAAAACTAGATCATCGTAAGTATATTTAATGTCATGTTCAAAAGTACCTGTTGACACATATTTGATATCATATATATGAATGTAACTATATATCTTTTATTTTATTGTCCAGATCAATGGTGGTCATTCTATGGGAGTTCTATTCCGGAATTGCAACAAGTTGCAATCCGTATTCTTAGCCAAACGTCTACTTCTTCTGGTTGCGAAAGAAATTGGAGCTTATTTGAGCGGATTCACACCAAAAGAAGAAATAGATTGGAACATGAAAGGCTAAATGATCTAGTTTTTACAAACTACAATCTGAGATTGAAGGATAGGTAATACTAAAAGCTATGATTTATGAATGCTTTTATTAAGTGTAGAATTCATTGATGCTGATTTCCTTGCATTTTCTCATTAAAGGGATATCTTGAACAAGAAGAAGACAAGTTATGATCCTGTTGATTATGAATCAATTGATAAAGTTGAATTTTGGGTGGTTGAAGATCCAACTCCTGAATTTGATAATCTAGATGTAATGAATCTTGAAAGAGTTGCCACCAGTGAAGATATCGCAACTGCATCAACCTTGGGGAACGAGAGGCATGATAAAGGTTTATAATTTATCTCTTCCATTAAGATTATATTCTTATACAAAAAGTCTATAACTAATTTTTCACATGACCATTAATAATTTGATTATTGTCATCTATAGGTGATGAAGATATACATATTGTTGAGCCTCCATCTTTGAATGATGATGATATTGCTCCAAGTTGTTTTGCCGGTCCTTTGACAGCTTCACGACCTCCTCCTAGTGTCTCAATGCCCATAGATTTAAATGAAGTTAATGATGACTTTGGTGTTGATAATTATTAGTTGGTTTGGTGATCAAATGATTGTAGGTGAAAATATTTTGTTAATCATATATCTATTTTAGTAGTTTTCTAGGATGAATATTTAGCATTTTGATGACATGGGTGGTAGTATGACAATGTGATGTTAATTTCTCATGTAAAGAATATTGGAACTTGAAAATACATTGTAAATATATGATTATTTTGTTAGTAATTCAAGGTACTAAGTAGATATTGAATTGTTGGATGGTATGATAAGAATTTAAAATATTTTTAATTTTTTTAATTTCTCACCAGTCTGACTCCCGGGTTGACTCTGAGCTAACCCACTAACCCTTGACCCACTGCCTTAACCGGTTCAGTTACCGGTCTGGTTTTCAGTACCTTGACAATTTTAGAGAAAACTTAGAAATTGCTACTGGCTAAATTTACGTACTGTAAACAAACATTTACAATATATATTTAGATGCCGCATGTATAAAGACAGCCTTGTCATGATTTAATGAACATTTAATTATATTAATTCAAACATGTTTAGTTTTTAGCCAATGGACGGATCCAAAGTTAGATTATGAATATTGTTAAAATTTACACCCCTACTTAATAATCCATCCATCTATCTTCTTCTATTACGAAATCTCATACTACCCGATTTAGGCAAAACGGGTTTGGCGGTTTAGTAGGATTATTCATGCTATAATGGGTTTGTGTGGAATATTATACCTGTAGTCTGTCCAGCTCCTACCCACTCTCCTAGTGAAACCTCACCTCAGTCCTCCCCCGTCGTCTCTGGCTCTAACCCTTCCAAGCACGGCTCCTCAGTCTTCCCCCGTTGTCTCTAGCTCTAACCCTTCCAAGCCCGGTGGTTGCCCCTGCTCCTTCCACTACCAAGTGATTCTTCTGGCATCGTCTCTGGTCCTTCCCCCAATACCAATCAATGATGAGATGCCCTTTGAAAATAAACCAATGCCTATTCTAATTTGTTCAATGATATGAGAGTAACTCAAGTGATTAAGAGAAGTTACTCGTTTTAAATTAATACTCAACTAGAATATTAATTACTTGTTGAATTTACTTCAAGCATAATCTCTATAAATATAAATATACTTACAAACCAAATACTTAAACTTATAAATACCAATCCAAATATTAACAATTCCAATCCAAACCAAGAATTACAACTAGGAATTCCTCGTTTTAAACAAAATATAATAAACTTCAAACCAAAAATCATTAATAAAATAGTTTAAACTAAAAACTAGAATTAAACTCCTCTTTGTAGCTTCTAAACTCAAGCCATTAAATTCAATTTCAAAGAACACAACGAATTTAGCCTCTCATAGTCTTGAACCAAACTACAACTCCTACCGAAGATTCAGCATGGAGGACGGTTATGTTGGTGGCGATGAGGTGTGAGACGACGTTGATAGAGGAGAAGAAAAATGAAGCTGAGGGATTCAGGGGGTGGAGGCGCGTTCTGGGCGGCTAAAGAATGATGGAAAATTCATTTAATTGGCGGCTTGTGTCTGCATGAATTGATGTTGCGGCGTGTGTCTATGCGTGAGGGAAGGCGTATGAGAGTTGTGATGCGTGCGGCTTGAATTTCCGTTATTTTCCTCCATCAATATATATATATATATATATATATATATATAAGACTAAAGTATATTTTTGGTCTTTTAACTTCACATAAGGTTCTATTTTAGTCCCTTAACTTTAAAAAATAAACTTTTAGTCCTTTAACTCTATAATCATTAATAAAAAATAATGATATTGAATTCTTGAATATTGATAAAATATTACTTAATGCTATAATATTAAGTTTAATTTTTAAAACAACTATGATTGTTACAAAAAATCATCATTTAACACTAATAATTTTAAGATTAAAAAATTAAAGATATATTTTTAAAGTTAAGGAACTAAACTGAAACTTTAAAGTTAAAGGATTAAATATATGCTTTAGTCTATATATTATAATAACCTGATCCTATGACGGCCATACCGGCGGGCTGCGTCTCTTGTTTTCCTTTTTCCTTTTTAAATTGTTTCTTTTTATGTTTACTTCTGAAACATCTTTTTTTAAGCCCTTTTTAATACGTAGTTAGAAATATCACGGTTACATGAGTGGACGTGGTCATGCATGGTGAAGAGGACCCAAGATCCCCCATTAACTTGGACGATTTACACTTGAACCTTAATTTAACTCTGACATTAATTTAAGGTAAAAAAAAAATCTCTGACGTTAATTTCATTTCCATATGCAACTCTAAATATGCACAAACCTTAATGAGAATTTAATCAACAAAGATGTGATTAAATAATCAAACTAAACCCTTCCACTATTTCCCGCGCCCAGAAATTAATTTCAGCATATTATAACTCAAAAATGATTCTGCGAAGTTCAATAAATTATACTCCTCCAGTCCTTAATATAAGACCCATTTAATTAATTTGATTAGATTAAGGAAGTTAGGTAAGTTAGTTAATTATAAAAAAAGTGACACATTTTTCCTAAAACACCATAATCATCTTTCTTAATACCTCATCTCCCTTTTCTACTTGACTATGGTTGAGGGAGTATCCATAGCGGTAATTTAGAGAAAATTAATAAATATGAGAAATGGGTCTTATATTTAGGACCAAAACCAACTCAACAATTGGGTCCTATATTAAGGACCGGAGGAGTATAACTTGTCCAAAACTGATTAGCCACAAAACAAGACAATTAAACAACACACAAACTAAATTGTTCAAAATTTTCTGGTAAGTTAAAGTAGCCAAAATTAATCTTTCCTGTATTTAAACAACTAAATGGCAAATAAAATTTTTTTGACCGGAATAAATGGCAAATAAAATAAACCATAAGACAGATTGCTAAATAAATAAATGAGAAAAGGCAACTCAAAATTAGCCCAAATCATCTTTTTTTTGGTTACCCAGAGTATCTTTTCATCCGAACGGTAAGAGATTAATCTCTCAGAGTATTGTCAGGCGTAGTAGTGGGGATCTCTCCTAACAATATTTTTTCTATACACACTACTGCCCCAATGATCAAACCTAAGATATACTACCTTCGGTCCTTAAGGTGCCTAAGTCTTTTTTACTTGGACAAACACTTGTTGGTGCCCAAATCATATCTTTTTTTTTTTGTCCAGAGTATCCTCCCACCTGAATAGTAAAAAACTAATTTCTCGGGGTACTGTCAGGCGTCGTAGCAGGGACCCCTCCCAACAGTGTTTGTTTCATACACACTGTCCCAAGAAATGAACTCAGGACATGATGTTTAAGGTACCTAAGTCCCCTCCACTTGAACCAACACTTGTTGGTCCCAAATTATATCTTGAAGGACTTGTTATCTGAAACAACCTTCCTAAATAAACAGATAAACCTTTTTTTTATTTTTTATGGTAACTTGAAGAAATAACTTTTTATAACCAAACCATACTAAATACAAACTCAAATTATATCACAATCATTTACACTAACTAATTATATAATATTGTTATCCGTGATAGAAAAGAGCAGCACCCAATCATACATACTATCACGGATAAAAGAACTTTTCTTAACTCATTTAAATACAAAATATATAAGAAATGATCAATCTTATCTAATATGGTTATAAAACAACATATAATATAGCTCATAAATCAAAATATTAAAAATTAAATCTTAATTCATACTTTATAATAAATTCATAAATAAAGCACATGCGAATATGCGATCCTAGGCCTCTGGCCACCTATCAGCACACATACCACAATAGTACACTCAAAGGACATAAGAAATAATAGTGCATGAATAAATTAAAACCAATTTATCCTAAGATGGCAATATACAGGATACAACATAGCTCATAAATCGAGGAGACGCTACAAGTTACTAATGTAGCTTTACTCCTCCTGAGTCTTCTCTGACGTCCCTCTTTTAAAGCTTTCACCTAAAAAATGTTAAATAATAGGAATGAGACAACGTCTCAGTAACTAAATCCCTACCTATTACACACCCTAGCATGGCTAGCGAGGTGTCAGGTGGGATACACAAGGTTAATAATAATTGATAAACATTTATTTAACATTTAAACTCACAATAATCATATAAGTAAATATTTCCACCACTCTCATGCAATTGATACATTCCAAAAGAAATAACATACTTATCATTTATTTAACAGATATAAATATCAATGAATATCCCATGTCATATGCAATTCCTGAACCCAAATCCATCCTTATATCCTCCTTATTTCCGCCGACTGGACCCATGGGCTAAGTTCTTTCCATTTGACTGGCTACTCTGACAAGCTCACCACTCAAGTGATATGGACCGGCCAAAGACCACAGAGCACTCGGTGGACCATGGGTCCCCCCTCGAAGAACTAGTGGGGTGTCGCAGTCCCTCGAAGAACTAGTGGGACAATAATAGTGGCCAACCATAGAGCTCCATATGGAGGCCGATACCACGTGGTAAGTATATAAATCTCAATAACTCCAATCATCTCCTTCCCCACCCAAAATAGATGTACAGGGTTCAAAATCACAGATTTATATGCATAATCAACAGAATTTCATAATAGCACATCATAATCATGATCACCAATTTCTTGCAATACAAATTATGTCAATCCTTTTTAAAATAGCATCCCACAAGACAGTTCATACAAAATGTAATATACTTTTATAGAATTAGTTATAAAGCCGCTCACCAACTTCATACTAGAGCATGCAACAGATAGAAATTTAGTTACCTGGTCTCCTAGCTAACAGTCAACTACAACCAGAGTCCAACCTTGAAAATGCCACAATAGAGTTTATATCTACAAACAAAATTAAAATATTATCTCTATAGTATTAGAGTAGGCTACTCACAAAATTCTAGCCTCTAACTCCTCCTCTAAAAGCTTTAATTTTACTCAGAACTCTAGCCTAAAAGACATTTCTCTAAGGTTTGGAATGAGAACACACACACACACACACATATATGATTTAGACTCGATTCCTGAATTTTCTCTTACTTAAATATCCTTTAATTATTAGATTATATTATTAGAATCATCAAATTCATAATGCAAATAGACAAATTATAAATTGATAACTTATATTCCATCTTCAAAGGACTTAGACAAATAGACTTAGTACGAACCAAGTTATTCTCACTACAGAAGTTAAACCCTTAATCTAACCGTTGAATTTAATTTCCTATATATCATGATACTATCCTCCAAATTGTAGCTCAATCTAACGGTGAATGAACTTTAAAATGCTAATTTACTATTCAGGACTCTATCTGCTAAATCCAAAAGATATAAGTTAAAAACGTACCTAATAACTTGTAACTCAGAGATCAAAATGATAATCCAACCGTTGAAATTAACGATTTGGATGTCCCAAATGGGATGACCAAATTTCAGTCCGATCCAACGGTTAATAAACTCAAAACTAGCACTTTTCTGAGACTACCTCAAATATGTGTGAAAATTATTTACTCACTTCAAGCTCCACTCACTATCTTCTGTATATAGGCTCCTCAAACTCCTTCACTCTAAAAATTAGTCGATGTGGGACTTCTATACCATGGTATAATTTTGTAGAATACCATCCACACACACACAATCACACACAAAAACATTATTAAAATAATAATAATAATAATTTGCCTATATCTAACCTTTCTTTTTTATTAACTTGATATTAAAATATATTTATTTATAAATTTAATTAAATACTAAGTAACAATAAGGATGTTACATTATCTCAAGTCGATGATACAGTGAGCTATTATGTTTGTTGTATTCTGTACTATATTTGGTACTTTCGCAATGAGCAGCTCATAAAATGTATCACTGTCGACCCCTGCCGTGTTATCTCCACCGTTAATTCTAGTTCCCATGGAGCGTCTCTCGCTTATGTCGGTAACCGGAAGACCAAAAAGACTAAACAAATAGGGGCCCCTATGAATAATATAGTCTTAGGGCCTGGCTGGCAAATTGTTATCTCTAATATTTGGAGGTGCAAAACTGACCGACGGAAGCACTTGATTTTGAGGATTTATTTTAGAAGTGATATGATGCAAGCTATTTCCATGACAAAGGATAGATATTGTTACAAGTGGCTCTTTGTTATATCAGGCTTACGACAGTTCCTCTTATTTATAGTTAATCAGAATGTTATCAGATCTCGAAAAGCAGCCCTCATCCAGAGGAAGGGCAACGCTGCGAAAGACTTCGTGCAAAAACGAAATCGTGGTCGTTTTTCTTGATGGCCACAACGCACGTCGTACCTCCAGCAGACTCATCATTTTTCAACGCAGCCGGTTAGCTCTGAATAACATATTGTCTTGTAGATTCACACCTGCAGCCTATCTTTGTTCATTATCATTTTCTTGAAACTTTTCTGTTCAGCTGCTTTTATTCCCCCCCACGAAGTGCGTATAGGATTAATTTCAGTTACAGCAGTGTGTTAATCCTCTTGTTTATACATGTTCGTGAATATCATCTTGCCACCTTCCTTGCCAATTTCCAATAAATTACTTCTCAGTGGTGTATATACACGCAAATCTAATTCAAATTCCTTCAACTTTCAAACAAAATCTAATTTTATAATGATGGTAGGTTTCAGTTTATTATCATAAATAATACGATGTATATTCTTCATGGAATCCACTTGAATTTCTTAAAGCTTAAGTTTCACCTATAATTGATAGCTAATAATAAGTTACTGTGGCATTCAAATTAACGCTAAAAACTAACGATAGAGAGGCCAAAACGAAAAGCTAATAACAAACATGAAGCAAACCAAAATATTACTTCCGGTCCTTAATATAAAAGCTTATTGACTAATTTGAATAGATTAAATACGTCTGTTGAGTTAGTTATTTGTAATAATTAGGTGTTGTCTTCTTTAAAATACTCTTACTAATTATATATTAGCTAAAAGTACTATTTGATTGAATATTTAGCATGTATAACTACTATAAATACTCCTCCGGTCCTAATTATAAGACCCAATTGACTTATTTGAGGAGATTAAGGAAGTAAGTTAAATTGGTTATTTATAATAAATAAGTGTTGTCATTCCTAAAATATCCTTGCTAATTAAGTATATTGGCTAAAACTATCATTATTAGAAGGATTATCTTGGAAAAAAATGCATAAATATAAGAGACAAAATGGATTGGGTTTTATAATTAGGACCAAATAAAAAGTCAAATTGGGTCTTATAATAAGGACCGGAGGAGTACTACTTTATTAAAAAAAAGGGATAAATATGAGAAACAAAGTAAATTGGAGTCTTATATTTAGAATTAAATTAAAATTCAAACTAGCTCTTATATTAAGGACCAGAAGTAGTATATATATTTTCTAGGCATGAGATTAATTAATTAATTAATTACAGTATGCTGTAAATATGATTAAAAACCATAATTCGCGATGTGGAGGAAGGCTAAAGAGTCAAAGACAACCCACAATACTAACCTCTTAATCGCACATCTTCAAAATCTAATCATGTCTTTTCATTTTGCACAGAAAGCATCATTATGAGATTTAGGAGAGAGCTAGAAAAATTAGGGAAAAAAAGAAAAGAAAGAACAGTTAATCTTTTTATGCCTTGAATTGTTTTAACTTAATCACTTGAAAGTAACTCTTGGCGGTGGACATGAATGTAGCAGCAAGTGAAATCAAATGAGGAGTAGCATCATGATCAAACGGAATTTGACTAATTCAAAAGGAGCATAAGAATAAAGACACAGGCCGAACCAGAGTGTGAGATTTTGGGTTTCTAAAGGAGTCTACATAATTTAATGACTTTAGTGTTGATTAGACACCACATGGCTTGATTTGCTTCTAGGATGTAATAAATAGCTATATATAGGCACTTCACATGTAGTTTGCACTGCTTTATTAGTCTAATCAGGTAACCACCTAATAAATTAAAGAAACTAAACATAATTGGATTGCTTTCTAATCAGCTCAGTCATAATGATTCTTTTCATTTCATTTTCGAGTCCATGTATATGTACTACCTACTTCTTTCTTTATTCATATAAATCATTCTCTCCGTTAGTGATGATTTGTTATTTTAATACTCCTCCGGTCCTTATTATAAGACCCAATTTGACTTTTTATTTGGTCCTAATTATAAGACCCAATCCATTTTGTCTCTTATATTTATGCATTTTTTTCCAAGATAATCCTTCTAATAATGATAGTTTTAGCCAATATACTTAATTAGCAAGGATATTTTAGGAATGACAACACTTATTTATTATAAATAACCAACTTAACTTACTTCCTTAATCTCCTCAAATAAGTCAATTGGGTCTTATAATTAGGACCGGAGGAGTATTATTCTTTTTATTAAGCTAGATCTTGTTTTCGCATGAAAATGAATTTCCAAACAAGTAATTATTAATACTCCTCTAGTCCTTAATATAAAACCTAATTATTAAATCAATGTTGGTTCTAAATATAAGATCTATTTCTCATATTTATTAATTTTTTCTAAACTACCTTATGACTACTCCTTCAACTATAATCAAGTAAATGAAAGAGGGAGGATATTTATAAAGATAATTATGGTGTTTTAGGAAAAACATGTTATATTTCTTATAATTAACTAACTTATTTAACTTCTTTAATCTAATCAAATTAGTTAAATAAGTTTTATATTAAGGACTGAAGGACTACAATGCAATTATTTAACTGTGTTTTGGTATTGTTTTGCTCCTAGGCTTTGATTATATTTATTGTCCTAACTATGATGTAATCACTGGAATATATAATACGAAGTCATGCACGTGTCTGAATAGTTTAAGCGTTTCTTTAGCTTCGTATTTTCTTCATGACCGATATCTGCACCTTACCACTATCCTGAAAAATAGATCAACATCGTAACTTATAATTATTAATTCGTTTTAGTTTTTTAAGGATAAAGTCAGCACTTTAATTTTTTGTATGTGTAGCTAGCTAGGTTAGTGTGCGTCATTATGTCTGGTTAATTATATTATTTGCTCTGAATTACCACTAAGTGGGGTAATGGGATAGATGTTCTTTAAAGTTTGTCATCCACATTCCGCCTGATGCTCAGCATCTCATTAATTAGATGCTTTTTCAAAGTCCAAACCTTCTTATTAGTTTTAATTATGCCAATCCACACTTTACTTAATCTCAAAACTTACCACTACTTCATGGCTTTCATATTCTATATGTGTATATATATTCCTTACCAACGCTTACAAATACACACACACATTCGTTCCATATCTACATAAACAATAATATAATTAGATTTAAGTCTGTGCATTAGATGAAGTCAGCTGAAATGGATCATATTTTTCCACGGAATTTTTTTTAACAAAAAAAATATTACGCTCACTAATCCGTAAAAAGAGAAACAGGGAACTATGGGATGCAATCTTTGAATCAAACAAAGCATCAAATAATAGCCAAATGCAAACTAAATAAAAGACAAACTACAAATAGGAAGACAATTCCATTTCATTTTCATAGGGGCACCCTCGCTTTCCGTCCGGGGGGGCATGATGATGAAGGTGTCTTAATCTTTCTAATCTTCCAATCTTCCTGTTTCTTGGTGGCCAACTTTTGCTTTAATTTCCACACTTCTTTCCATGCTTCTGTGTATCTCCGAAGCAATTAAGGAGGCAAAAGATGAGATGGAATGCAACCTGTCTTTTTGTTCATTATCACTTTACAAATTAGAATTTCCAATAAATAAATATTTTTAAATAAATAATGCAAAACAAACCAAGCACACAGTATCAAGGCAAGTTACATCCATCTAATCCTACCACTGTTCATAAGCCACTTGATCACTTCTACAAAAAAAATTTGTGCAATGATTGATTATTTTAAATAAATAGATTTTTTCCAACTAAATCACTCAACTTTATGATAGAGTCATCATAGATATCAATAAAAAAATATAAAATCTATATGAAATAATACCATTTATAAAGCATGTGCCATTTGCATAACTATATGTAATGCAGCAGGGAGATTTATATCTGGTCATATCAAATTTTAATTTAAAATCCTGAAAAGTAAATGCATCTAAAATATTGCCGCATAGACATACATTTATGCTGATGATCATTAGGGGTAACTGAGTCAAAACTATGGATCGATATAGACAATAACATTCAATTAGCAAAGGGGGATGGAGATTTTAGCAATAAATATGTAGCTTGTGTAATGCGAGTTTCTAGTTTTCAATCTTCAACCCTTCCTATTATTCAGTTTATTAATTTACACATGGTTTCAGTTTATTATCATCATATGCTATATGTTAGTCATGGAATCCACTTGTTATCTTTTAATAGAAAGTTAATGTATTTTAATTTTTAAGGTTTTTTATTTATTTGTGTAAAATATAATGGAAGTGCATTATAAATAGGATCAGAGAACATACGTGTCAAGAGAGCCATAGTCTTTATTATTATTTTCAATTAATAAGCTTTCAATAATAACTTGACTATTGCTTTTCTCTAAGTACTGGTCCTGTGAAAGAGAGAAAGGTTTTATGTATTTTGATATCTTTGTTTGGCCCCTAGAAAAGACCTCAACTTATTGAAGGGTCAGTCTTTTGAATACAATTTGATGCATAAATAGGTGTATATAGTTGAGTCTCTTGTTTTTTTTTCCCCCAAAGTAAAAAGGTGTTCCTTGCTGTGTTTTAATGTGCAAATAGTGAAGTAGATAATTCAAAAAGGTTATTTATAATGTTAGGGAGAGTGTATAAGCATAATACGTTTTATATACGCAAACTTCTAATGCTTATATCATTATATTAATAGTGGCATCTACGATTATGTGAAGATATGTTCATATGCATGAATATGCATCCCTTATATTTATACTTATCTTGGATTCCATAGATATTGGCCTCTCAGTGGGTGGGTTTGAGAGAGGTGGGATACCAGAGCGAGTTTGAATAGGTCGTTGGTCACATCGTATTGTTTAATTTAGCGGTGAGGCCAATAAGCTGATCGATCAGCGGATGTGTCGGGTTGCAAAGCAACATCCCCAAACTCAGTAATGAAAGCCAGGCGTACTATTAATGGATGATTAATATCCATCAAAGGCAGTGAACATGATCTGAATTTATAGAGTGACTCTGAAGCATTTTCCAATATGGGCTGTGCTGCTTTGCTGGATTGTTTTAATTAATTACTGTCCTTAATATAAGAGTTAGTTTGACTTTAAATTTCATTATAAATAAAAGATTCAAATCCTCTTTACTTCTTATATTTATCTTTTTTTTTTAAATAGTACATGTTAAAGATTTCATTAAATAATAGTTATAACTAATACACATAATTAGTAAAAACATTTTAGAAAAAACAACACCTAATTATTATAAATAACCAAGTAAACAAACTTCATTACTCTACACAAATTAATAAACTAGTTCTTATATTAAGGAGTAGATAAAATAATTTTCGTTTCCTCCACTGCTTCACTATGTGTATTCCATATGCTTTTAGGTCGAGACCCCTCTTATCCATTATCGTGTACTCAAAATGACGAGTTCTCAGAATCACTTACGGGACAAAATTGGAGAGTACCAAGGGGGTGTTTGGGATTGCAGGAAAAATATTTTTCAAAAGCACTTTTTTTGTAAAATGAAACAAATTTTTGTATATATTTACTTCGTATACTATAAAAATACTTTTAAAATTATGATTTGATTTTCATTCAAAAACCTCTTAACACAAGCACCAAAAATGATGAAATCTCGAGTTTTACTGGCGTTGGTGTGAGGCTTTGCTTGAGGAAGGGGCCGGGTTTAGAAGCCGTAGGGCTGGTCTTTCTGAGATGAGTTGTTTCTTAGGATTTGGGACTTTCAGAGATATACGGATGCTTTAGGGGGTGTTTGGCAAAACCAAAACCTAGGTTTCAGAATCACTTTTCCGCAAAACGAGGTAACCTCCTCCACATATTTACTTCGTAATCCGTAAAAGCACTTTTGAAACCATGGTTTAGTTTCTATCCAAACACCCCCTTAATCCCGAACCCTGAGCCGACAGTGGCGCAAATCGCGCCTTCTCTAGCTGTGGTTTATATACAAAAACGACAAAATGCGGGAGCTGAATATAGGCCACACTCTGCCACACAAGATACTGCCTCCTGGCTCCTTCCTCTCTATACATGTGCGTGCGCGTGAGCATGAGCCCCATCAACCGTGGGTCCGGATCCTTTCAGCGTCCCTCGACGTCTCAATATGGTACGTCCAGATTGATCTAAGACTTTATAACGTGTCGTATCATCATGCTATTAAAAATTAAAAATAAATCTCACTGATATTATAAATTTTTTTAGTACATTTAAACTATTGTTAAAAATTTTTTTGGAGTGGTACACCTACATTTTTGGACATACTTCTCTGATCCTATTTATAAGATAGAGAGAAAAGATTTTTTTTAATTCTATTTATAAGTCACTTTATTAAATTTTTACTATAAATGTACCATATCATCTTTAATTTATTATAGTGTAGATAATTATTTTTTAAAAGATGTATATATATTAAATAGAGGTAAAGTTAAAAAGTTACTATATTTTAACAAAAAGTTAATGCAGTTTAAGGTTTTTCTGAATCTGTGTAAAATATATTAAAAGTGTCTTATAAATAGGATCAGAAAAATATTTATTTTAACTGTAAAATTTATTAGGGTCTCTCATAAATTCTCTAGTTGAAATAAGGTAGGGGCAAAAAATTAGACGCTGAGAGAGAGGACCGTTGAGAGTACTTGAAAGTTGAAAGGACCAATCCACCCCAACCGACCCTTCCCTCGTTTATAATAACTGAAAAGACCAATCCACCCTAACCGACCCTTCCCTCTCACTACTAGTGTGTTTCCTCCCTTTTCTCTTCTCTGTGCAGCCCTTTCTTTTTAATCCCCTCAAAAACCTTCCCTTTTTGCTGCGGCAATAATGAAAGGGCAGGAAGAGATGGAGAGGCTGATGGGTTTTGCTCTTCCTGTCCCTTTCCTTCTATAGTTCCTTAACAAGAGCGTTCAAAAGTATGTCATTGAGAGAGGACAGGAACCTCTCACTACTAGTGTGTTTTCTCCCTTTTCTCTTCTCTGTGACTCTGTCTAACCCTTTCTTTTTAATCCCCTCAAAAACCTTCCCTTTTTGCTGCGGCAATAATGAAAGGCACAGGAAGAGAGGGAGAGGCGGATGGTTTTTGCTCTTCCTGTCCCTTTCCTTCTACAGTTCCTTAACAAGAGCGTTCAAAAGTATGTCCTTGAGAGAGGACAGGAACCTCTCACTGCTAGTGTGTTTTCTCCCTTTTCTCTTCTCTGTCTAGCCCTTTCTTTTTAATCCCCTAAAAAACATTCCCTTTTTGCTGCGGCAATAATGAAAGGGACAGGAAGAGAGGGAGAGGCTGATGGGTTTTGCTCTTCCTGTCCCTTTCCTTCTATAGTTCCTCAAGTATTTACTAAAACTTAAAAAAATTATTAAAAATGTAAAAAAAATAATATCAAGACATTGTAAATATAAAGCTCATTCTTTGGTCACAAGCACCGAAACCAAGAAAATGAAAATTGCATCGGTTTTTGAGTTCCTCCACACGTAGTTCAACTGTTCAAGGACTTCTTCTCCAACAATGATTGAATCTAGATTAATCTAGTCATAATTACAATAATATAACTTAATTGAAATATATAAAAATATTCATATATAGCTGTAAAAAGAGCAATACTCAAGTAAAAAGATATTAATGCATAGATAAATTGAAATTCATGCATAAAAAGTACGAATATGATATAATACTATTTTTTAACTCAAAATCATGTCGTTTCAGGTACACCATGAACAAACTCATTCTACTCCTCCAATAGGACCTAACTATTGAGTTGATTTTGATCCTAAATATAAGACTCATTTTTTATTTTTATCAGCTTTTAAGGGGATAAAAATCAACCGTGCATGTGATCAGGAAGCAAATAAAAATGAAGGGACAACATTAAAAGGGGATGGAGATTTTAGAAATACATATGTAGTTTGTGTAATGCGAGTTTCTAGTTTTCAATCTTCAATCCTTCCTATTGCTCAGTTTATTATTTACACATGGTTTCAGTTCATTATCATAATACGCTATATGTTAGTCATGGAATCCACTTGTTTTTGTTTAAAACAAAACAGAATAAGGGGGAAAACATGAACAAATTGTATTGCTAAGTCACAGTGAAAAATGTTAAATGAGGTGCCACTTGCACTTAGCCAGAATGGACCAAAAAGACCTGACTTGATTGTTCCTGTCTGAAGAGCTGAAAGGTTTCGAAATTAGTCGTTAAAAGCATAAGAGAGATCACCAAAACGATTTCGAACATTACACTACGTTGTAAATATGATTATCAACAACGTTAACTCCTAATGCGGGGGTATATATGAAGTCGAAGACGACTCAAGACGACCCACAATATTAATCTTAATCGATCACCCTTTCAAAAAGTTCAATTCCACCCACAAATTTAATCTTGATCACCTTTTCAAAAAGTTCAATCCAACGCAAGTTCAAAGTGTTAGACAGTAATTAATATATACACACGCAAGATGGTCCATTTTCCTCACCACTGCGATTCTGTGTAATGCGCATAATCCCGTACGGTTGGTTGATTTGATTTGATTAGATTTTGGTGGTGGGCAAATCGTAAAGGAAATGAGAAATAAACAAAAGAAAAATGAAGAAAAAGTGAAGTCTTTATATCCCTATAGCAGACAATATACATAATCTGCACCTGCCCTTCCCTTTCTCCGTCACCAAGCTCCATTATGTTCAAAGCAAATTAAACCCCATCTCCCTCTCTCTCTCTCACATCGATCTAAAGGAAAGGGATGAATCTTCTCTTGGGAATAATTGAATCCTCGAAATGATTGCTCTTCTATTACTTAGAGAGGGGTCATTTTCAGTTTGTTCGATGGAGCAAAGAGGGTAGCCATAACTTTGCGTCCCAAACTGACCTTCTTCACAGCCCATCTCTGTCTCTCCCTCTCTATAAAAGCACACAGCCTCATCAAATTAAATTCTGTATCCCTCTCCCTTCTCATCACTCTCTCCAGCAGCATTTTGAGTTCTTCTCAGCCCCCCAATCCTCCAGGACCTTCGCGGACTCAAATCCCTGATGAAAAGGCTATTTTCTCCAAATCAAGGCCACCTCCTCCACCTCAGAACCCTAATCCTCCAAGACCTTCAGGCACTTTCATCCCTGGTCCCCAGGACATCTTCTCCACCACACCAAGGCCAACTCGTCCGTGAGTCTCATTTTATTATTAGGTAATTCATATCTAGCAACTCCTTTTTTATTAGTATTGTCTTCCATTCTTGATACTTTAATTAAGGCACCAAGGGCTATAAGCCACTAATTCTTCCATTCCCTCCTCTTCCCAACAACAAAAGACATACTTCACCTCAGCTTCTCTTGTCTTTTACTCTCATCTCAACCATAAGATACACATCGTTATATGCTTTACTGTGAGGTTAAGTGCCCAGTGCCTGCACCAGCACCTATTTTGAGGACGGGGATAAGCTGTAGGCATCCATCTGCTTTGGTTATTAAGGCACTGCAGTCTTGTTCTTTCTAGCTGTACTGCTATGTTCTTAGCTATGGATGGGCTTTTCTTTAATTCAGATTAAAAGTTTTAGAAATGATTAGAGTTTTAGATAATTAATGATAAAAAACGCGTAGCAGTCAAACAGAATCCCTCAGCCTTAATGAGCTTTTTCTCACCAGTCCCACAAGATAAAAAAGTTCTGATGCCTACCAGAGTGGAAGTTTTAGAAAGTAATTAAACTATCAAAGACATGCAGAAAGTTTTTTAGAAGTAATGATTCAGACTACATATATTTCTGTCCAAATTATTCACCACCCACTACCAATCCTTTTAGCATCAAAACACTCCACCCACACAATTCCATTCTTTCTTGTCAGGTTCATTCCTCTTGCTTTTTCTTTCTTCATTTACCATTGAAAATAGCACCCTGCATGTAAATAACGAGTAAAAATTATATAATGAAATGTTTACGCCGTAGCAAATACGCCACACACTCACACTCACATCCCCACCACTTCTTTAGGAATTTCCAGTCCAATCCCAACCGCCCACAACACCTTTCACAAGAGACCATGATCCCTCATTTCATACACTTATTAGGCTCATTACACTCTTGCGTTTTCTTCTAGTATAATTTATACGCATACCCCTCATCAATAGAAAGACACGGCTTCAATGTTTTTTTCCGACATATCAGTTCTGACGAGCTTCTTTAAGTATTCAGTGTTACATGTTTTGTGGCCAAAGTATATTAAAGAATTTAACTGACAAGAACTGTTCTTATTTCTCATCCATTTTATCAAATAAAGTTAAATTTTAATTGCTCCAAATCCATAGGAAAAGTATGGCAATCTCTTTATTAGATTGTATGCTCATCCCCAATTTCATGTTGATGCAGTTTGTGGCCGGTAAAGTTCCAGAGATCTTGAAGTGAGATGGTCCTTAGGAAGATCATGCAAGCGCGCGCGCGCGTACTGTGTAGGCAATAATATTATATTCCAGCTAGCAGAAATGAAATATCAAGTGTTTTGCGTCTGGGCTTGACTTAATTTGCTGTCCTTGTTTAATTTGGTACCATAAACATAAAGATAATTAGCTTGTGGGTTCCGCATTTTAATTATCTATCGCCTAGTTCTAGATATTGAACACATTATTTATGACTTCGATATATATTGAGAGAAGGGGTTCTTCACTTAGGTCTTAAGAACATGCTCAAAAAACTACTTAATCTTTAAAACTATGCATTTAATGGTGTGATTTATTTTGAGGCATCACATCAATGGAGGTTTTCACTCAAGTCTTAATTAGGGGCACAACTCAAAAACTACTTATTCTTTGAAAGAACTTCCGAGGTGGCCTGGGCCAGTATTAGAGGAAAAAGAAGTAGCCAAAAGCACTTTGTAACTAGCTAGAAGTTAGAATGGTAGATCCATATATATATATATATATATATATATGAGGATATGTGTGGTGGGGTGCTGCACAAATTACGAACGCATTATTCACATCTGCTTTCCATTAGACTCCCAAAATATAATGATTGTGAGTGATAAAAATTAATCTTGTTTAACATACAAAAAATAAATGGCAAATCTCTCTAAACTACCATTTTTCTTCTATTTTAAAAAGAATAAATTCCCAAAAACGAGGTGTTCAAAATGGCAAAGATGTTTTGGTTACAAGCTTGATCGGATTAATTATTATCGTGCGCCAGCTCCTTCATCATTATGTTTCTTTTCTCTTGGCGTCGCTGTTAGTGAAATTTGCAAATGACAGATAAACAGTCAATACACCAATTCGACTTTAATTCATCATTAATAATCAATTCGATTGAGAATATATTTAACACAAAATCTAACTTATCTTTGACCACATCCATCAATATTTTGGTGTATACAAATGAGTCTTTGTTCATTTGTTAGGCAAAGTCTTACTTCTTATTATGCCAGAAGCTAGAATTAAGTTCTTTAATCCCACTCACTTGCACCAGAAGACTGTTAGAAAAAGGTGTTTTATACTGTGTTTAAATGTGGGTATTAAAGTGGGATTTGCAAATGTCGGGAAATGACTTCACTGCCCCCTGCGATGTCCTCGTTCTCTCTTCTAACGTCCTCCACCCACTTCCACAGGGAAACAAAGCCACCTACAAGATTCTCAATGCCTTTTCTCATTCATGCTCCGCATGTCTAGCACTAGCAGTACAGAAAAGTCCAATAGAAGACATATACATGTGCTCCTAGGAAAACCACCTATAGATTGCTAAATGTTCGCTCCAAAATAATATAATAGTCCCCTTACCAAAGGTTGGGGTTACCAAGTATACATTATGCTTTCTTGGCTGATAGAATACTAGAGCCACAAGATCGATCAGTCCCAATGCATTAATCAATCCGAAGCACCTATGTTGAATAATGTTCAAACCTTTGCGCTAGTTTTAGTATAATTCAGACATGGATCAAGCTGTGATCTCATCACTTTTAAGCTTCGTTTATTCAATATAAGACATACATTATTATACAATTTACTGCTGTTCTGGGGCGCTTTCTCCCCCGTAGCTGTGCTTCGGTTCTTTTGAGATAACCAATCCCTCCCCTTTAATTTCATTGATTCATGCTCTTTCCTCCCTTGTTCGGTTCCCTTCTCTTCCCAACAACAAAAGATACTTCACCTCAGCTTCTCTTGTCTTTAACTCTCATCTCAGCCATAAGACAGACATCATTATATAATTTACTTTTCTCAAATATGTGCAGCTTTAACATTTGCTCACTCAACCATAATTATTATACACATCATTTTAGCACAATCCAATTCAACAAGAACACCGATTTCGCCGCTTCGCTGTCCAATTATATATTCATCCATACTCGTTTTCAGTATCCAACACCACCTACACCTTCCCACTCTTCATCTATATATCCAACTTCTTTTTCTTCATTTGTAATTATTTCTAGCACTTTTTCATTTTTGGAATATACATGAGGGTGAAGGAGAGGAGACAAAGAAGGCTATGAGTGGCCAACAAACAAAGCAGCATATATAACAATTGTTTTGCGTCCAGGTTTGAGTTAATTTATTGTGCTTGCTGCTCGCTTTAAATCTTGCAGATGATGATTGCTCAGGACTTATCACTATGCCTCCGAACGCCATCTGTCTTTATGTATCGCCTTTTCCAACATTGCCTAGCTTTAACTTTTTTAATAATGCCATCATGCCTTTTTTTTTGGCAGAATCTTGAAATAGACAAGTTAATGCTTGTTTCCCCTATTAGTCAAGTCGACAGTAAAGTTTTTGTTAGTTTTAGTTGATGACAACGGCACGTTTGCAAATACTCTTCCAGTTTTATTTATAGAGTAGAAAGAAAATATTTTTTGCATCCTATTTATAAGTCATTTTATTAAATTTTTAGCATGAATATATCATTTTGTTCTTTATTTATTATAGTATAGATAGTTTTTTTTTGAAAGGTATATATATTAAATAAGGATAAAGTTGGAAAGTTGTTATATTTTAATAAATAGTTAATGCATTTTAAAGTTTTTTTGGTCTGTATAAAATATGATAGGAGTGCCTTATAAATAGGATCAGAGGAGTACGTGTCAAGAGAGCCATAGTCTTTATTATTATTTTTAATTATTAAGCTTTCAATAATGAGCTTGACCATTGCTTTTCTCTAAGTACTGGTCCTGTGAAAGAGAGAAAGGTTCTATGTATTTTTATTTTTTTTTGGGACTCAAAGGTTCTATGTATTTTGATATATTTGTTTGGCCCCTAGAAAAGACCTCAACTTATTGATGGGTCAGTCTTTTGAATACAATTTGATGCATGAATAGGTGTATATAGTTGAGTCTTCCCCCCCCCCCAAAAAAAAAAACAGGTGTTCCTTGCTGTGTTAATGTGCAAATAGTGAAGTAGATAATTCAAAAAAGTTACATTTATTTATAATGTTAGGGAGAGGGTATAAGTGATAGTTGAGAAAATTTGACAAACTATTACATTTGGTTCTAAATACTACTTTTAGTCTTAGTTAAATATAAGACCTAATTTGGAGTGCAAATTATATTTAGAATTGGTGGTACCATAAGCTACTCTTTGGCCTCCTGATTTCAGCAGTCAAACAACCTATCAGTGAATAGTTTTGTTTTTCCAGATTTAGTTTAGCTCTTCGCACCTTTGCTTTTTTGATGACTGTGTGAAGGTCGAAGTTGTTGTACTATTTAGATGACTTTTGTTCGCTAATGTTAATCATGTTCATTTCTTACAGCTACAAATGGATATGTCCAGCAAATAAACCAGCATGGAGAAAGATTAATACTTAATAGGGCTAGTTAGTGCTGAAGTATATGTCTTTGATTCTAGCAAGCATGCAATCCTGATTCAAGGTTGAGAGGTCACAATACACAAAATAAATTTCTCAAAATTTTCTGGTATGTTGAAGTAGCCGAAATTAAATTTTTCCTGTATTTAAACAACTGAATGGCACTTAAAATAAATCATGCATAAAAACAGATTGTCTTTTTTTTTTTTTGCTAAGCACAAATATTCTCTTATTGAAAGTAATCTTATTCGAAATACTGTCAGACATTAAATATAGACAGTTCTCCCCACAGGAATTCAAAAAAAAGTGAGAAAAGACAATTTAAAATTAGACCAAATCATTTATTCAAGATGAAACAAAATGGCCCATATAACATAAACCCAACATGGAGCCCAGAAGTGATTTTTCAGAAATTATAAAGGCTTCTGCCCGAAAACCAGAGAATCATGAGCCCAGGACAGTGGCAAGAGCTAACTTCTTAAATGTTTTTTAAAAAACTAACCTCTCAAAAAGTCTAATGTATTTTCAAATAATTTGTAATGTTTTATTAAAAACTTCGTGATATTGTTACATTGCCAATCAAATTTATTATGAATTTCTTTCTCACATGTTTTTTTTTAATTATTATGTTGTGGGCTCGATTATTTAAAAAAGGCCTCCGAATTACACGTAGTCAATGAAACCTGTGGGGGCCGAACTAAAAGACACCAAAACATGAAAAAGGACCCAACAGAGCAACAGAGTAGAGTTGGCAACTGGCAAGAAGCCATAGCCCATTTCTTGGGACAAAGAAGAAGATGACCACCAAAAAGAAAAAACCAGCGAAAGTGTGAGCTCAGCAGAAACAGATCCACAATGAATGTGATCTCTGCAGTGGAATGAAAATGCTATCTTCAGTCTTAAATATAAAAATTAGTTAATTAATTTAAAAAGATTAAAAAAAATTAAGTTAGTTATTTGTAATAATTACTAAAATATTTTTATTAATGAGGTGTATTTGTTAGAACTACCATTATTAGAAGGACTATCTTAAAAAAAAAATACATAAATGTGAGACACAAAGTAAATTAGAGTTTTATATTTAGGATTAAAATAAAAATTAAACAAGATCTTATATTAAGTGTCGAAGATAGTGTGCAATATTTGACAATCTGACAGCGGAGGAAAAGAGAAAGAGAAAGAGAAAGTTCTCCTCTAGTAAAGTGACAATCTTCCATTATATTATTCATAACCCTTGCATGCACCCAACTCACCGGCATCCGCGCCTGGGTTTCTACAAGTTAAATAAATAGATTTTTTTTTCCAAAAATATCACTTCACTTTATGACAACATCATAGATATCAATAAAAATCTATAAGAAATTATAATATTATTTATATATAAAGCACGTGACATATGCAATTATGCATCACTATATTTCAATATGCAGTGCGGCAAGGAGATTTATATGTGGTCATATGCATCAATCAAATTTTAATTTGAAAGCCTGAAAAGTAAATAATGTATCTAGAATAGTCTGAACGTTTTGGCTGACCAACAATATTTTGGGTGTGTTTGGATGAAACCAAACCGTGGTTTGGAAAAGTGATTCTGGAGAATAAATTTTGAGGAGAATAGATTTTGTAAAAAAATGATTCTGAGAAGTGAGAGTGTTTGGATAGTTGTTATCAGAAGTACTTTTTATATATACAAATTACTAAAAAAAAGACATAAGTTAATATGATAATTACAAAAAAAAATAGATTTTATGATATATTTTAATTTGAAGGAATAAAATTGTTAATAATATATTTTTTACCAACATAATTAATAATACATAAGATAATATAATTAATAAATAATTAATATGTATATATATTTATAAAATATAAGATTAAATATGTTTATAAAAAAATATGTTTATAAAAAAAATAACAAGATACATATCCTATAGGCTCTCACACTCTCTCTTTTTTCTCCAAAAGCAAAAAAATTTTACTTTTTCCAAAACCATGGTTTTACCCCAAAACTATGGTTTTAGTTTTTGGGTGAGTGTTTGGGTGATTTATTCCTCAAACCATGGTTTGGGGTGTCACCCAAACACACCCAAAATTGGGGTCCCAAACACCTATAAAAAATCATGGTTTGGGCAAAAAGTTTCCCAAACACCTATAAAAAATCAGAAATCATGGTTTGGGGTCAAAACCATGATTTTGGCCCCAAAACTATGGTTTGGAGAGAAGCATTTTGAATTTGTTTTTAGAAAAAATTTGGAGAGTGTTAGATGGTTGCCAATGGATATGAGGATATGTTTTTTTTTTTTTTTTACCAGACACATATACCCATCATCTTCCATCTTCGGTCCTTCACTGTTCAGAGGTAGTGTTTTTTTTTTAATCAGAAAAGAGGTACGATTTGTTATATTCTCTTCCACCTTCGGTACTTTTCTTTTTATTCATCTTTTTCTGTTTACAAAAAATTATTTATCTTTTCAAAAACATTTTTAATCTTAAATTTTATAAATGTTTTTACACACATAATAAAAATTAATTAATTATATTAAAGATGAGAGGTATTATGTTGTTATAAAAACTAGTTATGAAAAAATGTTATAGAATTTCATGTTTAAAATCTTTAAAACAAATTAATATTTTTCTGTTAGAAAAAAAATTATTTTTCTATAAACATATTTAATCTTATAATTTATAAATATATATACACATATTAATTAATTATTAATTATATTATCTTATATATTATAAATTATGTTAGTAAAAATTATTTTATTAACAATTTTATTTCTTCAAATTAAAAGATATTATAAAATCTATCTTTTATATAATTATCATATTAACTTATACTTTTTTTTAGTAATTTGCACATATAAAAAGTCCTTCTGATAACAACTATCCAAATACTCTCACTTTATAAGAATCATTTTTTCACAAAATTTATTTTTCACAAAATCTATTCTCCAGAAGCTATTCTCCAAACTATGGTTTGGTTTCATCCAAACACCCCCCATAGTCATTCATTGCCGAGGTTTCCGCGGTGAAGGCACGCGAGGCCTTGTTAATATATAATATTCCCTCTTTTACAGGCAAACACTGCCTGAACTATGTTGTACTCACACAATATTCTAGATGTATGATGCATGCCCAGCACCCACTAGCGGCATCTATTGTTGTTAGATGTGCCTAGCCATGACATCTTTCAATTCTTTCAATCTGCAGAAATATCAATCACCAACTACGATAAGGAGGAGGCTGGACTGATTGAGATTCAGAGACTGCTCCTAAAGAATGGCAGGTCGCTGGAAGACTACCCATCGCTGCCAAAACCAAATTCCACCAAATTCTTGGACACTACAAACAACTTGCTACTCTAGGAACTTAGCTATGACAGGGATGCTTGTGCTGCAGACATCGTAAGATTAGCAGCATCACTCACAGATGAGCAGAGAAAGATATTCCACAAAGTCCTCAATGTGGTCAACGGGACAACCAGTGGGTTCTATTTCGTCCATGGTTAGGGGCGCATTGGCAAGACCTTCCAATAGAATGCCCCGACCGCTGCTGTACGAGCAAATGGCAACATGGTCATCAACATCACATCAAAGGGAATAACAGCGACTCTACTGTCCTCAAGAAGGACTACTCATTCGAGATTCATGATCCCTATAGATATAAACAAAGACTCCACATGTAACATTAGCCACGAATCCCCTATGTCTCATTTGTTGCAGTTCGCAAAATTAATCATATGGGACGAGACGCCAATGATAAAACAACACTGTGTGAAAGTTGTTGATCGAACATTGAAGGATATAATAAGATGCTAGGAAGTGTGTCATCATGGGGGGCAATTTCAAGCAGATATTGCCTATCATATCAAAGGGATTCTGTCCAAACATTATAAACGCGGCTATAAACTCATGCTCTCTTTAGTCGGAGTACAAGCTGTTTAAACTTACTAAAAACATGCACCTACAATAAACATCAAAGGCAATAGACAAGAAAAGATCAATGAATTCTCTAGATGGTTGCTTGACATTGACAACAGTACAATTTGACTACCACACGATAGCACGACGGACATTGAGATCCCAAGAGATTTCCTCATCATGGACACCCTCAACCTTATCTACATATCTCGCACTCCCCTAGAACATCACACATCCAAACTACCTCACAAAAAGGGAGATTTTAGCCCCCACAACTAGGTCATCAACCAGATAAACGATTACATACTATCACTTCTCCCTGGAGACTTTATTCAGCATCTCAGCTTTGACTTTGTCTCCAGCACCAATTAGGACAATGGCTCATTCCAAGATTTGTACTCCACGAAATTCGTCAACACCATAAACTGTTCCAGGATGCAGCCCCACAAGCCCTCTTTAAAGGTGGGAATACCAGTCATGTTATTGCGAAATATCGACCAGTCTGCAAGCTTGTGCAATAAAACAAGGCTGCGTATCACATATATGAGCAAGAACTTCATCAGGCCAGCCACATTAAATGGAAGGAGCACGGATGACCAAGTGCTCATTCACCGCATGGACATGAATCTGTTAGAGACCACCCTCCTGTTCAAAATGGTGAAACGACAGTTCCCATTCATCATCTCTTTTGCAATGACCATCAACAAGAGCTAGGGCTAGTCATTAACCAAGGTTGGTTTGTACCTATCCAGGTCGGTGTTCACACATGGGCAGCTGCATGTTGCATTGTCAAGGGTCAAGAATATAGACAGTCTCAAAATATTGGTCCTTGATTCTGACAGTAAACCCACAAACGTTACTTGAAATGTGGTCTACAGGGGGGTCTTCTAGAATGAGAATTCAGAATGACCTCATTCTCACAATCATGGGCTGATTATCACACTATTACTATGAGAACTTCTTTCGTTAAAATTACACAGTACTGTCATGTGAGGCATTGTAATAAAATGAGAATTATTTACATTTAAGTAGCTCACACGACAGTCCTTCCCACTTCACCTCCTCTATTAATCTTGAATTAATCAAATAGAATAATGCATACTTAACAAAGAGCCTCCATAAACAATAGTTGCACAGGCAGAAGATCCTATTGGGAGGTCTTCCACCAACGTTACTTGCAATGTGCTATATTGGTAGGTCTTCCACCAACGTTACTTGCAATGTGCTATATTGGGAGGTCTTTCAAAATGTGCATTCGGAGTGACCACATCATCCAATTTGTGAACCGCTTTTCAACTTCATATTATCAATATGACAGCTATCACAAAATGTTACATTTAGAACTCTTTGACTCTGGGATTAACTGACATTTATGCCCTTCAGGTAACCGGATAACTATCCTCACGTCTTATATAACTTACAACTAAAACAAGCACAATTACATAACCCGCAAAAAAATTACACGCATAGCAACCATCCATGCAACGCACAAGGAGAAGATCCTAGTTACACATCTAAAAGTGATCTATTTTGATTTATCATATATCTAAACAAGTTGCAATATGCTAAATTAAACTGAATTTTTTATAAAAAAAATATTCAAATATAAATTATATTTCAATAAACTTATGTTTGGTTAAAGTTAAACTTGCAAATTTTAAACCAAACACGTGCATATTCTGTTATTTTTCATAAATTGTTCCATAAATGTGCATGCTTTCTGTAAAAAAAAATTTATATACAAGAATGCTATAAGGCGGTTGCACATAAATATTTTAGTGTTTAATTTTAATAAGTTTTAACACCACTCATTCCCTTCTCTGACCTTGGATCCGTCCCTTGTCTATATTAAATAGATGTAAATTTTGCATATATCATATCATATTGATAAATAATTTATATTCAATAAATTTATTTTATATATTTTAAAATTTAATTATTAGGATATAAAGTAAAATTCATTCATATTTCTTTATATCTTGTAAAATATAAAATCCAATAGTATTGTTTCACTTTGTTGGAAATATAGAATGAAGGGGAAAGGGAAAAAAAATGAAAGAGGGGTTGGGAAGGAGTGGGGTCATTAATTGCAATTCTCTCTGAAGTCTAAAGAAAAAGGAAGAAGGTGTTGATGGAACGGGTATTTGTTCCTAAATTTTGCTGAAATGAAAGAGGAAAACAAGAGGCAGCGGTGACAGCGGCAGGATGTGTTTTGACAGGCCTTGAACGAGTTTTCAATTTTGTTAAAAAAAATTGTCGAACATGAAACTCGTTTTCCTCTTGAACAACTTTGAAATTCAAACTCGGTTCTCATGGTGAATGAGTTTAGCTATAGCATTTAGGGAAATACTTTTTATATTCTAGTATCATGGTAATTTATTTTACTGTGTGTAGCATTTTGATAAAAATGGCGGAGCTGAACTGTCTAGGATTTTGGATTTTATAACCAAATAGCTTCTCGTGGTTTTAATAAGACACCATAGATATAGGAGGCTTTTTTGGATCAAGGCCTTTCTCAATTCTTTTTCTCCTAGTTGAGGTTTCATCTCTATCTACGGTAGAGAAAGTTGGAATTTTATTAGAAAAATGAGATGATGGATAATTTTTAACCTTGTTACAGCAGTGCATTTGAGGGATATAATGGAATTTATAGTATAATTAAACATCTAGAGAAAGTAAGTGGCCCTATTTTTCTTTTAATTATGGCACCAACTCACTGAAATCTCAGTTTCTCTGTTGATATTATGTGTTGAAGGTAGGCAGCATTGAGTTTGGATTTTTGCACTCCTCGTCCAAGAACGAAACAGGCAATTTAGTGCTTCTCCTTGGATTCCTCATGCGTGTCTTTGGATGAATGAATTGCAATTCAAAAGGTCCTTACATCAATTGATTACTGTTATTTTCTATTGTTGTATATTCAGGTGTCATGCACATATTCTTGAGGTGGATGGTAAAGCCAAAATCTAGTCTTGATGATTGTAATATGTGATACTTCCTTTCTGCAGTTCTAAATATAAGATCTAGTTTGTAATGCGATATTTAAACAGTCGTATCATGCGTATGTGTTTGTATTTGGTATTGGTATTCGAGTTCATGTGATATAAGATGGTTCAATTTTGCTTGTAGATTCAATGCATGCATTGAGAATTTGGATCACTTGTTGCTTCAAAAGGAGAAACAAACAATTTGTGCTGCATTAATTGATTATTACTTCCTAAATGAGTGGCTAAGCTGAGCAATAGATGATTATGGCCAGCCGACAAAGGAGACTGAAATAGGATCTCATGTTGCAGCCACTCCTCACTGGCAAAGCTTGAGATTGGAGTCAATGATGATGTTGTAAACTAATAATGTAATGGCACGAAAATTTTCCAAAAGATCACAGTTTGATCTCATTTATAGCATTTGTCTCTCTAAATGGGAAAAAAAAACAGAGAGAGAAGAGATTGGAGATCTATTTCTCCATCTTCTTATTTGGACTTTGTTTTTATTGCTTCTATGGGCTTCTCTTCGATTCTTGTGAATTTTTCGCCTTATCTTGTTTCTGTTAACTCTATTAGCTTATTGTGATAAATATAGGGACCGATCATTAAGAGAATTAGAAATTAGGGACTGACCCTCCAACCGAAATATTTTATAAGGAGTTTATTACAAAAATAAAACGTATAGGGACTAATATGAAAACTGGGGTAAATTATAATGGCTGAACGATTAGATAAAAAAAAAAAAAAATAGTGGAAGCATAGTGCTTTTACAATTAGATATTTTAACAATTATAACGGAAATACAGGGAAAATGAGATAAAATTTTGATAAAAGTACACATTTAATTATTTAAGGTCAGATAAGATTTCATTTTGAGCTATTAATTTTATAAAATGTTTTTTTTCTTCCAATCTTAACGCTAAGATGCTGATATTAAAATTTTAAATGTTGATGAAGTGTCATCCAAAGTTAATTTTAAGAAATAACAATAATTAACACACAAAAAAACATCATTTGAAATTAACGGTGTACAACAAGAGTAAATGTACACTCTTGGCAAAAATTTTAGTACAAGAGATTAATTTAGAACACAATTAAGCAATCCAGCAAAGTTGTTTTGAGGGGGGGAAAAAGCCTTCAATTCATCTGTTTGTCGTTTTCACCACAGCTGGAGGTCACTCGTTTGGAATTACCACTATATCATTTGTTGTTTGACTTTTTGACTCTGAAACGGTCATTCCCTATTTTTTTATGTTATTTTTCAGGCAACTTATTTGACGTGCTTTGCGTCAATGGTTGCGTCTTGTTTGGTTACCCACATTTCTAGAAATTTAGAAGCAATCAGATTTTAGACTCTTTCTTACTCCACCTCCCTCTACCAAAAACCCCATCCAAATACAATGTCAGTCAATGATTCATTTCAATTCGTGAAAATGTAAATTGAACACTGACAATTTTTCTTTTTTGTAACAAGGTGTGAGAGGAAACCAAACCATAACTTTAAAATTGATTTTATAATATACAAAATAAGCATGTGAGAAGAGTTTTATTTGACTTGCGTGATAATACTTTTTAAAAGTGCTTCTGAGGTTGACCAAAACCCTCTAAATCTGATTCAATTATTAATATGCAGTAAAAGTAAATGTTCACTTTGATTTCGGTATTACTGAAATTGCATATTAATTTTCATTAATTGAAAGGGCCTCTATACGAATGAGACAGCAATCATAGTGGCATTTCTCATAGCATAGAAAGTAAATACTGGAGTTTCCCCAACTAGATTTTATCCATACCCAAAGGCAAAAGGATAGATCGTAGTTGTTTAAACAGTAACAACTTTGAGAATGTTTTACAGATTGATAATTGTAGAAAGATGAAAAGCCGGTTTCCATCGATGGTCCTCCGCGATGAACTGCAGATATTTCACAAAATAATAACAGATCACAATATGCAGTGGAGAATCTCTCAATTTCTGCAGTAAAAAGCTGGTTTGCGTATATTGTTTGAAAAACTGCAACCATTTGCAGTACTCCAGCAATAAAATTTCTCTATGATCACATCAAGCAAAAGTTCTGAAACTCAATAAAGATATTTACTTTATAGTGTAATTTGCACATTCCTATCTCATATACGTACACCATGATGAGAAAGGTAAAATAACGAAGATGACAATTTACTATCTTGAGAGGCTTATTTTTGCTGTTCCAGCATCAAATAATCAAGTGGACATTTTTTTTTTGTTTACAATTGGTCTGGTTGTAGAAGAGAGGAAGTTGCCTTCTCAATTTTCCTTCCTGGAGTCAAACTTGAAGCACCACTGTTCTGGAATGAGGATGAGGTAGTACCAGGGGCTGAGGCAGCAACTGTGGAGAACGCACTAGTATTGCTGCTCAAGTAAGTGCTTGTTCCACCACCAGATCCTTCTATGAAGGCTTTCGGTGCGGGCGGCTTCTCAATCTCAGTTATCCCTTCGAGCATTTGCACAACTCGACCCATTGTTGGCCTCTGAGATGGATGCTCCTGGATGCACCAGAAGCTTACTTGAATTGCCCTTTGTACTTGCTCCATATCAACTTGGTCATTCAGTCTTCTGTCAACTATTCCCATGATGTTGCCTTTCTCAAACTCTTCATAAGCCCAGTTGGAGAACTTCTTCCTGTTTCTGTCATCGAGCATTTCAAAGTTCCTCCTTCCACTCACAATCTCCAGCAAAACCATACCATAACTGTAAACATCAGATTTGGAAGTTATGGGAAGATTAGCTAGCCATTCAGGAGCTAAATACCCTCGTGTTCCTCTCACACTGGTCAGGGTTCGGTGCCTGTGGTCTTTTGGATTTACAAGCTTGGCAAGGCCGAAATCCGAGACTTTCGCAATGTAATTCTCGTTCAACAGAATGTTTTCAGGTTTTATATCACAATGGACAATGCAGTCTCGACATTCCTCGTGAAGATATGTGATGCCCCTTGCAGTGCCTAGGGCAATGTTGAAGCGATACTCCCAATTCAACAATTTCCTGACTGTTCTTCGGTCAGAAACAGAAGATTATCAAGCGAACCATTTTTCATGAACTCATACACTAAAAGCCTGTGGCGCCCCTCCGAGCAGAAACCAATCAGCCTCACCAAATTGAGATGATGAGTGCTGCTTATAGTAGCTACTTCCATCCTAAATTGTTTCTCACCTTGCTCAATGCCCTCAAGTTGCTTAACTGCAACAACAGATTTATTAGCAAGGACTCCCTGTACACAGCACCAAAACCCCCAGCCCCAAGCTTCTCTTTAAACCCTTTTGTTGCCCGCTGCAGATCCTTGTATGAGAACTGGACTGGTGCACCAGAAGCATACTCAAGAAGAGCATATTGTGCAGACAACCCACCTAATATTGTTCTGTTCCTACAACACCAGAACCACAAGCCACCTTCAAAGGCAATCAAAGCTAAAAGGGTACCCAAAACCACTATAGCGACAACCCAAGCTGGTAACCTTCCACGATGCTTCTTCTCAGTTCCATCCAAGGAAGCTGGAGGATTTGGAGCCACTGGTCCACAAACCTTGACATATGAAGTGCTAGGCAGTGCAGGACTTTGATACCCACTGATAAAATCCGATGTTTTTATGTAACACTGACCTGTGCCATCTGATAATGAAGTAGAAGCAAAGCAGGAACCCGCCAGACAATTACCTCTACAAGCTGATATACCAATGAAGAAGACTTGTGTACTCAGCTCAGGCGGATAAGTCAAGAACTGAGCATGTTCCAATTGCAACATAGTTGCACTTCCAGGACAATCATCAAGATTCACCTTCCTTCTGCATCCTTTTCGGCTGTTACTGGGATCAATCATCTCAAAATTCTGAGACGGGCAACCACAGATAGGGTCTGAATCATTGTAACTGCAAATACCATAGCTCCCACAGTAACCAAAAACCTTACATTGATCTACAGCAGACCATCTTGGAGTTGCAGTTCCACTACCTCTTGCAGAACTGTAAATCCTCAAGTTCCCATCACTATCTATCTTCAAAGTTCTCAACACATCACTACCTTCAGCGTAGTCACTGCTATAAGCAATAACCGCTGGAGTTGAAAGATTAGAATCATAGAGCTGCAAAAGCCCTATTGATTGCAACCTCAAAACCGGTGAATTTAACTTCACATTCACAGATGAATTCAAACCCTGATTCCAGTATTCTATACTATCATTCCATTTAAGGGTCAAATTTCCACTTGGAATAAGATTAAACGAGTACAATCCAGATCGCAAAACCATACCAGAAGTGAAGTTCTGAGACGGAACAATTGTATCAGTCGGATGGTCGAACGTTGACCAGACGGTGCCAGTTCCATTTGAGAGCACGAGGTTGCCGTCGGCTTGTAGGGTGGCGGAGGAGACACCCATATCTGAAGTTCTGGAGTCCCAAACGATTGACCCTGACCCGTTTACGAGGTGAAGGGTTCCGGTAGAAAGGAACCGGAAGGAGCCGCCAGAGTCCACAGCCAAGCCATTACCGGCGGACCAGATGACGGGAGTGCCGCCGGAGTACACGATGGCAGCGATGAAGGTAGGAGGAGAAGTTTGGGGGTTGGAAGGAATGAAATGAAGGGAGAATGTGTTGTTCGGAGAAGACCATCTTTGATTTGTGTTGGAAGCTAAGAGAGTAGCGCCAGGAGAGATGGCGGCGGCGGCTGCCATGACGGCGAGGAAGATGACGGAGAGCGTTTAAAATTCGGATTGATCGGAGTCCCATTTTGTAATGGACCCAAACCGATTGTGAAATACACCGAATCTGATATTGTTTCAGCCTGAAAAGTTTAAAGAAAGTGGGCACTGGGGAAGAAGGAGAAGATGGAATTGAAAGGTAAGAGCGAGACTTCGACTTGAACGCAGTGATTGGTTCAAAGGTTTGAGATTTTTATCAATCTCTACTTTCTTTTTCCCGATTTCGTGTGCTTCCAATGTTGAATTTGAATCTTCAACAATTGCTTTTGCTGCTGAATAGACTGTTTGCCGCTGGTCCTCCACGTTTTTAGATTTTGACTCTATCAAACTTCAATATTTTTTTCCAGTCATGGGATGAACGAGACTTCAAGTGCTTTCAAATTTAATTTTCATCTTCTCGAAACTCTCCAACAGGGATTGATTTAGTTTCTCGCTCGTCTTCTCTCATTTTCCTAGTCTCATAGCCTGACCAAAAATTACCATATAACATTGTTTTGTATGTCAAAACGCACGTTGAGCAGCTTTTCTGGTGAACGTTGAGCATCTTCTAAAACCAACGGTCTTATGGTCATGAAAGCTATCTATTACAAATTTGCTGTGAAAATTTACTCGGGTATTCGAAAAAAATTTTAGGTACAAACATAATAATATTTCCCGTATCATTAAAAAACTAACATCAATTGTTAAAAAAGTAACATTACTCATTAGTATTTTGAATAGTAAGGATAATATTTTAAACTTTCAGAACAAATTTACATCGAATGCCTCGTACTTTTAAAGAAAAAATTTCTGAACAAATATGTACTTTAACCCTTACAAATTTAATTTAATTCATAATTTCAAGCAGTCGATGCCTATCTTCCATGAGTACTAAAGGCAATTTACAGATTCCAACAGAGTAAATAATAATAATAATAAAAAGAAGAGATGCTGGTCATGGGTGCCAGACTTGCATACATGCTAGTGGGTGGCTAAAACGGCATATAAGGCTTATAAAGTTTACATTTTTTACCTCAATAATTTTAATATTTTGACCCCACGAAGTCTAGATTCTAATGTTTTGCTCTTTTGCCCCCTCCTAATGTAAGGTTTTAGATCAGCCACAGCCCACATGCACCCACCTAGTTTAATGCCATATAGATGCAGAAATATCAGCAGCACCACTAGGCTGCCGTGAATCCAAAGAAATACAATTCCCTGGCCATTCAACTGACAAGTATCGAAAACTAAATGTCCTTCCCTTAGCATGCCAATCACCATTGCATTTTACAACACCTCATCATTCATTTCAACTGCTAAATCTTTAACCATATAACTATATACTCAGTATTGAACCACCAGCATCTAAAAATTACATTGGATTTTGACTAATTTGGATCAAGTTAGGTATGACCACAATAGCAGCAAAAACTCTCCCAACAAGTTTTTAACATCGCTGCGTGTTTGTGTAGCAAATCAACACCGGCATCTCTTGTACTTGCGTTTTGTCATTTTGCATGGCATTCTAAAAATCTCCAACGTCTCATTCCACCCGCTGAAAGAGTCAATGACGGTACCAAGATTAACTGATGTACCTTGGGATTCACCAATTCATCAAGTTTTCTGTCCTCATAAACCAACTGCTCAAACATGATTATTGTTCCTAGCTACCTATCAAGATTGGAGAAGGGCAACCAAACCCCACCATTGAAACATAACGCTCAATTGTCTCAATCTCAGTTTTACAAACTGTACAAAGAAGACTTTGAAATATGATGCTTCTGAAGCAGGTGTCACTCCCAATAATGTGAAGCTAGAAACTGCTTTCCATGCTTCCTTTGGGATCTGCATAGAAGAACTAGGCCTCAGCTTATAATTTTTTTTTTCCTACAAAAAAAAAGTTTAGGTGAGTTGAATCCTGAGGATGAATCCTGAGGATTCATCAGGACTTGGGTATGCCTTCAGGTTCAAAGCATTGTGACATTAGCAGTGAGATTCAAACTCATGACCTTGTGGATTATATACCGGCTCCTTACCAACTGTACCAATTTCAAATGATAACTTGTGTGGTTAAGTACTCTCCTCTTGCTACTTAATAGCCTTGTTTAAATGTATTTTCTCTGTTCACAAGTACCGGAAGAGGAATTTTCCATATAGTTGCCTCCATTTCTAAATCAGCAAGTTCATTTCGAATTGAATTTAGAGCCTAACTGTCATCAGCATCTCATAGTGTTATCATAGTCCAGGCCTTGTACCGTGTCCTGCTATCTTTTTTGGGAAAGTCTCAAAAAAATAACTATTGAATTTCATAATTCTAAATCAGGAATTATTACAAAAATGTGTTGTCATTTGCTTTTCGAGTGTAGTTATTTTTTTTATGAATGTAGTAATCAATATTAATTTGAAAATTTGAAATTCAATAGTTATTTTTTTAGGATTTTTCCTTTTTTTTCCCCTCTCTTTCACCCCATTTGAATTGTTCGGACCTGTACTAGGTAATTGGTAATTCTTCTAAAGTCTTCTTGGGGCATTTCAGCAAGTAAAAACTGTTTCGAACCCTCAATTTTCTTATAAACCTTATCTCTTACAAAAGCTAATTAAATCCACTGACTTTGACGTTCCCCATAAATTAGGTAACCTCAAATACTCACAAGGATTGTCAGTATAGTATTCCTAAAATACAAAAATAAAACTTCTCCAAATGTTGGAATGGTGTCGTGGAGAAGAAAATGCATGATTTATCAAAACTGGATTGCCTAAAAGCCTCACAATACAAGCACAGAAAATCAGCCACTTGCAGATCTATCCGCTATTACACCATCTCTAACAACACATATGCTACTATGTTAAAGTGAATTTTGAATATATCTAATTTGAGTTGATTAAAAAAATTAGTTAAATTATTTTCTTTTAAAAATATGTGTCGATTTTCTAAAATACCCTGTTAAATTATTTCCATTGAAATTATTCTTGATGCAAACTCCGTTAACATATATAATCAATATTAGTAGTTTGGAGAAAGATAATAGGTATAGAACAAAATGAATTTGAAAGATAATAAGTATAGAACAAAATGAATTTGACCAAACTCAACATCTAGCTAGCTATTAATATTATAGACTGGAGATAACAGCTTTGCCTTTTATTTTAGTACTAAACCTGTTACACTTATGTGTTTAAATAATGCTGCATTTTGCAACGCAATGAAGAGATTGTCTGCATTATTGAAACATTCAGTTAATCCCAATAAATGTCTATTTAATGCATAGAATTTATTTATCACACCGTTTAATGAGTTGCTTTACATGTGTAACGCAGAAAAATGCATTGAATAGTATACCCCAAAAAAAAAATGCATTGGACAGTCAGGTTTTAAGATAAAGTGGTAATGTAACAAAAGATTTTGGAATACTCTACAAGCACTCTAAAAAAAAAAAAATTTCGATATAAGTTGAGATAAAATTTTTTCACATGCTCATATTAAATATCGTAAAATTACTTTTAAAAAACTAATTTAAACACCCCCAGAGTTTAGGCGTGTGCTTTTGTCTTTTGAGATGTTTAGATGAAAGACTTGGGCAATTTAGATCATATTATTTTTACTTTTATAAAATAATATTTTTTTAATAAGTTAATGGTTATAAAAATTAATTTCTATTTAAATAAAAATTAGAGGTGTTCAACTATATCCCATCCTAGCATTCGTTCCTGTTTTAGTCATTTCAGGATGGAACAGTCTCGTCTTGAAAATTTTTTAGACCAAACAAAAGCGAGACAGGATGAATTGTTTTGAGACAGGACTAAATATGGGACAGAGTTATCCTGTCCCAACATTTTATCAAAATTTTTAATTTTTATAAATTTATTTGATTTATCACTTTAATAGTATTATGGTAATAATATTTATCAATTGTTATTTTAATTATTTGTTTACGAGTTGTTCTATGTGGGTTTCATGATGTTCTTTTAATGAACATTTTAAGTTTGTTTTTTTTTTGTTTCTCAATATTACAAAACACATTTTCTTTTTTGCCGATTTTAAATTATTGCCAACTTTTTCCCTAATTTTTATTTATTTCCTTACATAGTTTTTATGATGAGTTCTTATATCTATCATTTTAATAGTATTATGGTAATAATACTTATCAATTGTTATTTTAATTATTTGTTTACAAGTTGTTCTATGTGGGTTCCTTGATGTTCTTTTAATGAACATTTTAAGTTTGTTTATTTTTTGTTTCTCAATATTACAAAACACATTTCCTTTTTTTTTGCCAATTTTTAATTATTGCCAACTTTTTCCCTGATTTTTATCTATTTTTCTTACATAGTTTTTATGATGAGTTCTTATATTTTATGTACAGTTAGTTTTCAAATTAAAAGAGTTAAAAAATTATTTTTAAAAAAAAGAAGTTGGGACGGGACACTATTGGGACTGGATGGAATGAAAAAAAAACCGTCCCAAGTATCAAGACGGGACTAGGATAGGGTCAAACCTATGCCGTCCTGTCCCATAAATACCCATACAAAAATTGGTATTATTTTACATGCCATTGTTTAATTAAGATAAAAATATTATTAAAATTCAATTAAAAATTAAGCAGATTTTTTAATATAAAAAATCTTATTTAGATGAACCATTTATATAGCATATCATCCTTTATTTATGTGAGAAACATTTATCATAAAATTCAATTACATTTTAGCACCAATGCATGTTGCCATTTTAAATATTTTCCTTTTTTTAAAAGTAAAGGCAAAATTACATTAAGCAAATAAGTGGGCAAGCAATATGATACTAAAAAGACAAAAGGCATAATTAAAAATACAAAAACAAAAAAGAAGCTAATAGATTGAAAAGAAATAAAACTAAAGAACAAACAAAAATTAGTGATGTCTTCTATAAAGTAATCGCAAGGGGCTCCCAAGTGTTAGTGAAAATTTGGAATTTAATATTTCCTTTTTTAAAAAGTAAAGGCAAATTACATTAAGCAAGTAAGTGGGAAGCAATATGATACTAAAAAGAAAAAGGCATAATTAAAAATACAAAAAAAAAGAAGCTAATAGATTGAAAAGAAATAAAACTAAAGAACAAACAAAAATTAGTGATGTCTTCTATAAAGTAATCGCAAGGGGCTCCCAATAGTGTTAGTGAAATTTGGAATTTTAAATATTTTTTTTACTGAGGGTCATAGGTTGACTCTAACTGAGGCAAGTTTTTTTTTTATTGTCCACCCAATTCATCGGAACTTTACTCCAACTACATCTGGATCCGACCCGCGTTGCACACCTGGTTATGGTGGGTGAGTCTCCTAACAGGGATTTCTGCATACGCTGAGGCTTGAACTCGAGATCTTGCTTAAGTGGTACCAAGCCGCTTATCACTTGGACTAACTCCTGTTGGTCTAACTGAGGCAAGTTGAGGAGCCCCATCTCAGTGATTTTTCTAAATTAGGTCCCCCCCACCCCGGCTTTTGCTGCTTTTTGTTTTTGTTGCATGAAGTGTGAACGTGATGTTATGTTATTGGGCTCAATACAAACAACAATTTAAGAAGTGAAAGGCCCAACGTATAATTTTCCAAAAACCACCCTACATCAAGAGCCAGTAGTAATATGAGTTGGGTCCATAAGCCCAACCCAACAACCCATCAAAAAGACGGATTTGGGTTGCCTACAACCCCCCTAGAAGTGGGCCAAGGCAACATGCATTTTTTTTCATTTTTTTAAATTTTATTAATTACACTACAAAATGGGTCCTATTTTTAGGAATGAATGGAGTATATTAAATAGGGATAAGATTGAAAAGTTGTTGAATTTTAAATGAGGGTTAATGAAATTTAATGTTTTTCTTAGTCTATGTAAACATGTTGGAAGTGACTTATAGAACCAGAGGAATATATCACTTTTTTATTTTAATTTATATCTATATTTATTTTCATTTTTTTAAAAATAATTAAAAAGAATTTTAAGTTTCCTATAACTTTGAACAATGGTATTAAAGATCGAATGTGAATCTATGGGCTATTTGGCTGATAAACTCCGGCTCCAGAGTTTGTTTGACAAGTGTAAACTTCATAGTTCATATCATTTCAACGGTAAGGCCCATGGCATTAAATGCTTCTCGCACAACTTGACATTTTCTTTAAGCCAGAAGTCCAGAACACACAACTTGACATACCCAATCAATGGTCAAGGAATAGACAGGGAAAGCGATAGGCAAATATTACAATTGAGGATTTAAAAATTTTAATTAATTTTTTAAAATATCATAAATAAATGATCACATTATTTTTTTTAACTTTATACGTCCTCTCGTCATTTTTATAAGTTATAAATAACTAAAGTTAAGAAACATATATATATATATATATATATATATCTTTGTTTATAAAGATGTTAGAATGGCAAAAAAGAAAAAGAGAGAGAAAGAATGGGTAAAAAAATTGTTGTAATTAATGCAAAGATATATAGCATTTTTAAAAGAAATAAAGCTATTAACTTTAGAGGACATATATATGAATATTAACCTCGAAATGATCACAAGCAAAAATTAATTTTCTTAATTCATAAGAATTATTAGTAATGTTTCAAACGTCAACTTTGAGTGTGTCACTCTTGCATATTTTCTTAACTTCTGAAACCAATTAATATATTTCTAATTATATCATACAGCATTCATACACCACCCTAATTATTTAGGGGGTATTTGAGACCTCATAAAATAATATTCTTTTTTACGAAATAATTTTTTTTAAGTTAGTCCAAAGGGAGAATCTAAATTTTTTTTTAAATTTCAAAATTTTAAATCAGTTTTATTTACAACATTTTAATAACAATTAACAACATTCAAAAAATAAATAATAATATATTTTTGTAGTAATTTTTTATTGTATAGTTTTGAATTTTTTCATGATCTCAACATGTGATGAGATATCCGCAGACTTTATAATAAAGAAAGAAGGAAAAAAAGTCAGGTTTTAACTTTTTAGAGGTCCCTCCCATCCCATCAAAAGAAGACAAGACATTTTCAGACTTTTTTCTCTTATCCATATTTTAATTATATTTTCTTAAAACTTGACTACGTTCATTGCTTCCAAGTACGCAGCCAGCTGCTCCCCTGCTAACCTCCAAGGACCAACTTGAGTTCCTGAGTTTGTTTGCGCCGTTCTTTATCATTACGTGACTATCCAATTTGTCCATTTTCTGAGTTCAGACCGTGTGGTCGACTCCTCAATCTCATCTTTCTAGCTATGCCCACTTGTTCATTCACTATGCCAGCCATATCCATAAATTCTTGTGAGTCCCACGCCACTGATCCATCCCACCATTTATATCCACCCCCTGAACTCTCATCTGTAACTCAAAATCTTCACTTGTTTTCTTACTACCTCATAGTTTGTGACAGAAATAATGGCAGATGAATTTTCGGATTTGGACTGGATTCGCCATCATCTTCTTGGTGAGTTTTCGTCCTCAGAAACCTTCTTCTCCGATCTGTATCCTGTAAAACTCGAGGATTCTTCCTCGGAGTTTGATCTGAATCCGTGTGCCCCGGTGCAAAGTTTTGGCTTTGAAGATGTGGAGGTTTGGAACCCCGTGTTGGCGGAGGTCGAAATGGAGAAGAAGCCCACGTCGCCTGAGACTGACGAGAAGTCCGTGTGCGGTGAGGCGATTATGCGGCGGTACAGGGGCGTTCGGAGGAGGCCGTGGGGCAAGTTTGCGGCGGAGATCCGTGATCCGACCCGGAAAGGGACACGGGTTTGGCTGGGGACGTTTGAGAGTGAGATTGATGCTGCGAGGGCTTATGACTGTGCTGCCTTCAGAATGAGGGGTCGAAGGGCAATATTGAACTTTCCTCTGGAGGCCGGCCAATCTGAACCGACGCCGAACCGGTGTGGCCGGAAAAGGAGAAGACAAAGTTCACCGGCGGAGCTGTACCAAATTTCCACTGCCATTTAAATTTGGGTCCTTTTCCTTAAATAATATAAATTCAAGCATCAGTCCCTTACCCAGGACTTGGAATAAGCTGTATTATTTTTGTGAAAATTAGAGTGGGTTGTGAATATTTATATATAACAGCTTGCTGGTTATGTATGCGTAGTTGCACTTGCGTACATAAGTTGAGATTTTTCAATTGCACACAATGGAAAAACTGTTTTCTTTTCTTTGGCCCCGAAAGTAGCAATGATTTTTTTAACTAAAAGCAATGAATTGTTTAACATATTATTATGAGCATTTTTTGACGACGTATTATTATGAGCGTTTTATTAATGTTTAGTTAGAATTTAAGAAAAGAAGTGTTTACAAGAATGAATCCAATATAAGGCCAAAAAAAAAACTTCACAAATATATTACAAAATATTTTAAAATACTACTTCCGATCCTTAATATAAGACCCCGTTGACTTTTATTTGGTCCTAATTATAAGACCCCAATCCATTTTATCTATCTATTTACATTTTTCCAAGAAGTCCTTCTAATAATGATAGTTCTAACAATACACTTAATTAGCAAGGATATTTTAGGAGTGATAACAACTTATTTATTACAAATAACTAACTTAACTTACTTCTTTATTCCTCAAATAAGTCACAGGGTCTATAATTAGGAACGGAGGTATACTAGATATACTTTAATTTATATATAATATAAAAGAAGTTTTGTTTCTACACTTTTTTTCAATTTTTAATTGTTTTTGAAAGATTCCGAATACCCCTTCGCTCGAAAGGATTCGCTTCTTGACTCTTGGCAAGCTAAGATGAACAATTGCAATCAAACTAAAAAGAAAAATGACAGAAGAATGGTAAATAAACTTCATAATTCTAAAAATATTTTCTAAATTTGAAACTAATTTGATATTTATAAATTTACTGAAATAATCATATTATCTTTTATTTTATTTATTGTTTTTAAAAAAACTAAAGCATCCACCGGCCGACAGGTCGTCAGAGTTCTGGTACCTGAAATAAATTTCATAATGCCAAAAACACCTTTTGAATTTAAGAAATTCCAATTTAGTCACAAGTGACTAATTTGGCATTTCTAAATTTGCTGAAATGATTATATTATTTTTCATTTTATTTATTATTTTTAGAAAACCAAAGTCTTCTACTAGTTCGAGTGACCGGCTGACAATTGGTCATCAAAGTTTCGGTGGTCAGAAACAATTTTTTTAAAAAATTTTACAACTTCAATATAATAGTTAACAACTTTTGTAACGCTACTAACAATTTCAGTATAGCAATTAACAATAGATTTTTTGAAAAAGTCAATAATTGGTCGTCAGAACTCCAACGGCAAGAAACAATTTTTTTGAAAATTTTTACAATTTCCGTATAACGATTAATAACTTTTATAAATTATAAATGACGTTTTATAAATAGGACTAGAGGTAATAATATACCTAAACTGCCATTCATAGGATAGTGTGAAATGTAAAAACAAGTAAATAATAATAACTATACGTTCATATTGAAATACCTTCGCATTAAGTAACTTTTGGCATGGCGCTGGGAAGCCTTGGAAGTTGGAAGACAGGTGGGGAATAAAGAACTAGTTGAATGAAAAAGAAACATATTTCTTGTCCAAAAAAATTAATATTTAACATAGTTTTGGAAACAACTACTTTCTTGCCCAGACATCACTTTGAAGTAATTTTTTATGACTTTTGACCTTTCTTCAAATTTAAACTTTCTAAAACTGACCTTTTTCTTTTTAGTATAATTTAGGATATCTTCAAGTTATTTTGAACTTTGCACTAATCTCTATCTAAGCCTAGAGTGTAAACAAGTCTATCTAAACATAAACTATACTAGTTGATTTCCACCCCAGCTTCATATTGCAAAAGTTAGAATAAAAGTCAACTTTACCCATGATAAACAAGCCCTTAATCCTATCAATTGAACTAATTTTCGTGAACACTTCTAATCTATGCTTAACTATAGCCAAAGCTGACATTTTTGTCCCAACTTGCCTTTATTACCATCACAACAAGTGTGAATGACGCTTCATTATATGGGATATCAAGGCACTTGAACCGTTGAATTACCTGCAGTGGTATCATTTAGACCTTCAGCAAATTGTTTGACTAAGAAAAACATATTGACACTTGGAAACCACCGTACGAGAAAGAATGGCAGAGGAATACATTTGAACATACAAAATTACATAATACATCTAACTTCCTGCCCTCAGCAAACGATGATTCTTTTAATCTCTAGGCCTAATTAAGTTTTTCATCTGCAATTTTCCTAGCTACCCTATACCATCCTAATGATAAACTCAATCCCTTTCCAGCAGGGATTTCATTATATCTGCAGGAGTGGACAAAAAAAATTACAGCTGCAGCAAACAAACCAGATTAATTACATGAAGGTCGTGGTTTTGGTGGCATATAGTATGAGTTACCGCAGTCAATTGGCGTTTGCATGAGTGGATTCCATCGATCAAATATTATACGGCCTCCCCTACCAATTCTTCCACGGAATTTATATTGCGGTGACGACTCGCCATTTTTAGTGGAAGAATCTGATGGTGGTATAATGCCCGCCATAGCCAGCTTTTCTGGAATTAAAGGTTTTGTGAACAGTAGAACAGGCTCAAGAGGATCCTGCATAATCCAGTACAACAAACCACCAACAATCGTACTCAAACACATTGTGGTAACACAACTTTGGAAGATCTTAAGATATAAAAGAATGGAAAAAGGGATTTAGACTAGCAAAGTACCAATTTATGAGGCCATCCAGGGAGAACATATCGCCTCTTCAACTCTTGCCTCGTGCTAACTGCAGGGACCACGGGCAGGTTGGTATCATAGGAAGGAAGACTTGGCACAGCAGCAGGCCTCATGACATCATCAGAATCAAAAAATTCCTCCTCACTTGAAACGAACTTGGAAGAAAATGGCAAATATCCAGGGAATGCCAAGCTATCTTCCAACAATTCAGTTTCATGCTTTGGTCCCACAGAAAAAATAAATATCAGCTAAGTATATAGTTTAAACCCAAAGAAAAAAAATTCTAGGGAACTGCTTGATATCAAAGCCATATTTATACCTTATACTTCATTTGCATCCTCTGAAGTGTAACTTCACTCTCCATTACTTCTCTTTTTTTCTCTTCCCTCTGTTTATGATCGTATATGAAACACAATCAATGTGAATATAAAAGGCTAATAATAGAAAAAAGAAAAAACACCCAAGACATAACTTGAAAGTCACCTTGATCAAAGCCTCCAACAATCTCTTAGCTTGGTCAAGGTTATGCCTCACCTGGTTTAAGTGCAAAAAAATTTAATAACCTCTCCAACTACATATTTTGCCAGAAATAATCCGTCTATGGATATAAACCGCTGGCAGAATGAATTTGAGCATCATAACTAGAAAACCACATGGTTCATACAACTAATCACTAGCATCCACGTTTTTATAAAATAAGAAATAAAAACTAATTCTAAGAACTATAGAGCTTCAGATATCACTAAACAAATTCAATCAAAATACTTAACTGAAAAGACATAATAACATCCAAATCTAGTACTGAAGAAAAAGATCCAAGCCAAGAAGCCATGAGCTAAACAGCAAAGTGAAGCAATATGCCCATTCCTCTATTCCTCAAAAATTTGTTTTCCCAATCACATTCCCTTTAAAAAAAATTGGGTTCATCTTCCAGACAGATCATTGGATTTGGCTCGCAAGATCTCATCACCCATATATCTCCACTACAAGGCATCGCATGACGGTCATGTATCTTTTAACCAAAAGAATGATTCTCGGTTCTGAACAATGCTAACAACTATCTGCAGGGTATATCTTGGTCTATGATAGCAAGAGGAAAATTGATCTCTAGTCATTTTTCCTACCAAAAAGCCACATTCTTTTCAGGTGATTCTCAGTTCTCATGCCTGTGAAATATTAAATGATTTGGATGCGTTGAGGTAAAATTTCAACTTCTCTAACTCACATTAATATCAAGTGAAAATGTGCTGAGTTTTGTGTGAGGAAAGTGTATTGAGATTTTTTTTTTTTTTTTGGTAGTCTGAATTTGTAAGTGCTAAAATTCTGTTTTAATTTTCATAAGTTGAGGAAACAATATTTTTAGTCTAGACCACATGACAATGAAAGTAACAATTATGAAATAATAGTCAATTGTACGCATATCTAAATCCACATGCTGACAAGTACAGGTCAACTGAATTTCCATAACATGTTATCCCCCGTAACCAAAAACTCAAGGAATACACCTCTACCATTTCTCTCAAAAGCCTCACTTTCACTTAAGCTTCTATTGAAACAATACACAAAAAAGAGGTAGTGCACAAGTTTAGAAAGCCAATGCCCAACCCCATCAAGTATAAAATTGATCACTACCTTGCATATTTTACTCATTAACATCGGACTTCCACAAAAGATTTTATGGGTAAAAGGGTGCATTTATAACATTTTCCAAATGAAATTTTAGAAAACAGGGAAAGAGAGACACTAGCTACTGCCAGGAGGAAAAAGCATCAATAAAACAATATAAACAACAAGAAATGAGCTCATTTTTACTGGCTTTCAATTGATGCCTAAGAGAAAATCAATTAGAGGAGCTGACCTGACGAAGCTTTTCAAAAGACTGTACATTGTTTTCTCTCCTCTGCATCTGCGGAGAAAATCAGAAAGGGGTTAGTCCAGCAGAATTAATATTAGCATCCATGAATGGATGCATTGGCAGAGAAAATATTTACCCATAACTTAATAAGAATGAAAACCAAAGACCACATTTTCCACTTACCCTTCTTGTGTGAAGCCTGTGGGCCTTCTCCCTAGGTCGAAAGACATTATAGGGGTTGGTATCATTAACAGGTGGAGGCGGCTGTACACGAAATACAGTTCAGCACATCATTACTCTTCAATAACGTGCTTTTAACACATCACTTTATGCAGACAAGTAACTCTAACTGATAAAATCTTACCTAAGCCTACTATGATAAAATCTTACCGAAGCACAAAAGCCAATTTGACACAAATAGCCGAGGGAAAAAGATACAGAAAAAAAAAAAAGGTCGAAATTGGAAGTATAGATGACGAGAAAGTGGCATGAATCACAAAAGCTAGCGCTAACTGAGACACATAATCAGCAATCAACATGAATGAAAAATGGCTATATAAATCAGCAAAAAACAAACAACAAATTTGAGTACAGTAACAATTCTAAGTTGTATGCCGTGCTTAGTTATGTGGAAGGAGAATATACGGCTGGGGAAAAAATGTATACACCCACGTCAAAATATTGCCACTCAATGCAAGATAGCAATCAAACTGGGATATTACAAACCAAGTGCGTTCATTTTTAATCCAAGAAACATACATGCACTGATATATCAAGGCAGTAACTACTTAATAAATGATAAATAGCTAACCACTAACCTGCAAACGTCTCAAAATTGGCTTTTGCCACCTTTCACGCTGCCCCCAAAAAAATTATGGAAAAGAATACAAAAAGTGTCAGTAGAGATGGGTTATCTGGAGACTAGAAGCTAAAACGATCACTCCATAAAATCTATGGGTGGAACCAAATTCAGTTCAATGGGAGGAAAGATGACATAATGAATATCGCATTCAAATCCAAGTTGAGCTAATTTAATCTTGAAATCTAAGGCTGGAGCTTTACAGAGTTTAAAAATTTAAGCTGGGGTTTTGACTTGGCCCAATTTGAAACAACAAAAGACCACATCAAAATTATTTTACTCAAATTTAATACCTTGGCATATTCAAAACAACAAGTTTTTCAGTTTTAACTGATTCTAGTACAACTATTAATTTACATAAAACAGTTACATAGTTAACCAAGATGGCTCACAAGTTCTTGAGCCAAACACCAGAGTAGTTGAGCTCAGCTCAACACCAAGAATCATATAAGACTAAATATAATCAAACTTCAAATTACGTCTTCATCAAATCAAGCACACCAAGCATGCCAACCAGCTTGATTCAAATGCCACCCTAGTATCATCACTTTATAATCAGATAACACATTCTTATATGATTCAAATGCCATGCGTAGTATCCTTACTCTATGATCAGATAACATTCAATCCCATAATGACAAGCATAATATCCAAGAAAATATCAACATAGATGATAGAAAGACTAGTTTCAATTTTCTAAAACCCATTGCACACTAAGTCATCATGTGGAAGAAAAACTAAATCATACTAGAGCAGCTTGAATGCATCCATTTACCCAACAGCAAACAATGTCCAGTCAATATGCAGGCTGATTTATGCCAAATCCTAACCAGTATAATTTACATATCCCATAAAATATAGCAATATTAAAAGTCACTGAGAAAATGAAATTGATAGAGACGAGGAGGCATGCCCCTTAGAAGTTATATTTTGATGTTGACACCATACCTTCTCTTTCCAGTAATCATAAACAGAATGTATAACTGCATATTTGATTGGCTGGGTTTGTAGTGCCTACCATTTACAAGAGAACTTTTGATGAGCCCAACAGAATACACACACACATCACAAGCAAAGCATGAATTGAATTGTGGTATAATGATATCAAATATAAAACGCCAAGACACAAAGACTTAATGAAAACAATTGACGTATCCATTTGTAGTTCTTTCATTCTAATCCCTTCGTTATTTTACATTTCCTGACATGTGGGATTTGCCTTTTTTACTTGTAATAAAAATGGTTATCCCAATATCTTTCTGAATTCTTTCCTACATGTTTATATTCAAAAATTATGGAAGGCCACATTAAGTCGACCCCAAAAATATTAAATTCAAGGTTTATTTTCAATTTGTCCTACCTCAGATTGAAATACAGACTCACATGGGAAAACCTACTAGTGCTTGAGAACGGTTGTATTTGTAACTAATTAGTTGTAATCTGCTCTTGACTGTAAAAGATTTTTTAAAACAGATTCAATTAACTTTACTAATGTTGTAGTCTCCAGACAGCTAAGTTGAAAAACAATTTCTTCACAGTGTATCAAGGGCCATTTCACATAAAAGCACGTCTTTACCACCTAATAGTTAATTGCTCAAAAACCAGAGGAAAAATATCTCTTATTGAACCTAACATATTAAAAATAAGTCATTAAAAACTCACATATAGAAAAAATTATATCAAAAGAAAATGGAGACTTGCATGCATATTGTCGTCAGTGATTAGTATTAAAATTCATGAAAATCCACTAGATCATAACAAGTTCACCTCTATAGCAGCATCCCATCTTAAATGCACAGAAATTGGTGATCCAAGAGGTGTTATAACACCAGCTCTTTCCCGGGCTTTATGATCCAATACCTCCAACTTGAATAGAAGACACTCAAACCTATCCACCATGAAATTTACATGAAAACCAGAAAAACAAGATAGAAATGTTAAGCATTACAACTCCTCTCTCTCTCTCTGTCTCTCTCTCTCTCCCTCCCCATACCATCATACAAAAACCAACTTAATACTATGTTAAATCCCCTATGACATGGACACAAGATGCTACTGCGCCACCATTGTTATTATACGAAAACAACAGGTCCAAATGACCAAAAAGTAAATAGCAGAAAAGATTATGCCATCCAGGGAAGGGAAAAGGTATAAAAATAGGGAAGCGAAAGGGTATAAAAAGGATATTTAATTTGTATATATGTCTATTTTGCTAATGCTGTACTCACGTCATCGTGTCTGTCCTTTGTTATCATTATTCAATTATGCATTTATAATCCCTTTTTTAATACAGGGATATATTATAGTGGCAAATGACCAAAAACTAAATAGAAGACTTAACCCAGGAGACCGGATTTGGGAATGAGTAGATAGTGGGAAAAAAAGGTCCTTAACCCAGGAGATCAGGGTTGGGTAAACATGCATAAGGTTTCAAAAGAGCGCAAAGTTGCACAATAGGGAGCAGCCTGTTTCAAGTTATTGCAAGACTAGATGACAAAAACTACAAATTACCACAGCTCACGCACCAAACTTCTTCCTCTTTCCTTTTTCAATTTTCCAAACATGAGCCAATCTACAATAAACATGTAATTAAAGTTTTGTTGTAATTGACTACAATATTATGAACTTGGAGTGTAATTGGAATTCTTCAAAGTTCAATGCCAGGTATGATTTGGAATTTCCCCGTTTCTTCTCTTTTCTTTTTAGCTGTATCTCTCTTATGTCCAGATTAGGCTAGGGATTTCGCATGCTCAGTGAATCAAATTGCTAAAAATACCTAACTGATTAAGAGAGTTTAGGGAGAGTGAACCAATGGGAATTCTCTGTTTTTGGCTGATTTTGTGCTGTGAAATTTGCTCGTATTCATAGCTTACTGTTAGATTGAGATTTCATTTGGCATTGAGCTTGACATGCGCCTCACTCTTGAATGATATTTCAAGGAAATTTGTGTGGAAATCTTGAGGGAAAATTTTGGCCGCTGTTCTGTAATATGAATGGGAATGATGAGAGTTACACTCTAGGAGACTAGCTTGTGGTCAACTGCATCATTATCACATATAGCGGTGTTTGCCAGTTTTATTATCTCGTTACTTTGCTTTCTTAGTTAGATAGAGATTTAATTTCAGCATAAAAGACCCCTGTTTTCTTAAGAGTTTTGTTCAGTTTTGGCTATTAAATTACCTAAATAAAGTGGTCACAAATTGACTCAATAAGGATCCAGCCTCAGCTGCTCTATATTGCAAAACTTTAGACCATTTTAATTTGGATGCTATTCAACAGTAGTGTCAATATTACATTCCTCATAGTCAACGATAACAATTATACATCATGTGCACACAGACAACAAAGAAACAACAGAGACACAAGAAAGAGAGATAGAAGCAAATACCTATAGAAGAAAGATAACATAAAATGAGTAGTAAATAGGGAGATAAGTTTGACTAAAAATGGTTAAGAAAAACACGAGATAAATTGCATTGCTAAGCTACTTCCTGGTGCTATAAAATTTATCATATCTTTATCACATTATGCCAAGGCAACCAGCCATATTTACTATATATTTTTCCAATAACAGACATCCAAAAACAACTAAGCAGCTTGGATAAAGGAAGTGGTATTCTATAACGACATTAATGTAATGTAATGTATCAAGCTGTCAATCAATGTTACTCACCAATCACATTCCTATGGCAATTTACAAATTAATGCAACTAATTTATCAAATGTCTTATACAGCTCCTTCATGTAGTAGTATCCAAGATTCCACCCAGCATGGTTTTTTTTTCAAAATACTGAAGTCGTCATTGGAAGCTCAGAGTGTAATGGTTACTTCAATTTTATAAGGAAAAAGAAAAAATTGACTTGTATAACTTTTTATGGCTTCTATTCCTTAATATCTGTTCGATGCGTCAAACATGATTGTTAACTAATTCCACCAAACTGTGTTCAATGGTGCAATATGAATTTAGCAATGCTAAATAAGTCACCAACAAAACAAAATAAATGAAAGGAAAAGAGCAAATAAAGATGCAAGATAATTAGCCACCAGCAACCAAGAATGGAAAACCAAATTGAAATCAATGACACCGCATTTCAGGCTAAAAAGTTACATTTCCGGTATCAAAATCTGTTGGTCTTTGTTAAACTCTGAAAGCCAATCCTCATCTTCGTTGTCCAAGTCATACTCAACAAACTCTCCAAGCTCAGCTCGAGCTGGAAAAATGTGAAGGAATTTCAGAACAAAAGACAAAATGTCCAGAAGATCCTTTAAAATGATTGCAATATCAATGGAAAGTATAACTAGTGATCATGTGGCAGTACCTCCCCTAGCCCGCAAGTATGAAGTTGGTTGACTGAAAGTACAAGAATAGTCCCGTTCATATGTATCCACAACAACAAACTCAGGAGTAGGTATTTCAGCAGCTACTCTCCTGTTGGGAACTTGATGAGCCTACAACAAGTAGGTATTTGGATGAGACCAATCAAGTTACTGACTAAGTCCCCAATCTCAGATGGGTGCAGCTTTAAACAATGCAATAAGGCACTCATCTAGCACTATAAGAGTTCGATATGAATATTGTGATAACTTTGGACATATAAATAAAGTGTTTGAGCATAATAATCACATAAATTATTGCGCTATAAGTTGTCAGACATAAACTACTTATCTTGTTTCTGAATAAATAACAGCCTAAATGGTAATATTTCATATAACTATTCCGGGTATCACATATGATTTATCTATCAGGCTAGGCTTTACATTTTTATTATGCTTAAACCAAACAGTCATAACTTGTCAGGTGAGCTTCAAGGGCTCTGTGTCCGTGCAATTCAAACTTAGTGCATGGAGTGTGCCTAAGGGGACTGCCAAGGAACCAAAGGCTGAGTCAAGCAAAACACCTGGATGGAGGCTGCTCACCTCAAACAGCAAGAGATGTCGACACTTAAGGCCCCGCACCTCACCCAGGCACTGAGGCAAGTGCCTTTTGACTGTACTATGATGCGTATTATAATTTATCGATTAGAAGCACCATGCATATGTTGTTTCTACAAGGACAATACATATGTCAAACAAAAAAATAGCTATCCGCTAGTTTCATATCTATTTTTCATCTATCCATAAGGGAGCAGGTTTATCTGTGATCCATTTCTTATTATTTGAAATTGAAATCCTAACCATCAAGACTTGAGCAGAAGATATATTAGTTGTGTATTTCATATTCTACTGACATAACAACAACTTAGTAATTCTAAATAACAGAATAGATCGCACAGGCCAAAATGGTTAAATAAATCTCATCCACATAAATCAAAACAAATCACAAGTTCTAATTACTTATAGAATGAAAGCCATCCTCTTACCGAGTATGTAGAAGGTAACTAGAAGAGCAATGATAAGGCAATTCAAAATGCCAAAAGTTCGAACAAACATAATAGTGGTATGCACTAAAAAGACAGAATAGTCAGAAATTTCAAACGCAAGCCATCCTT
>NW_021632327.1:0-22701 GCF_004799145.2 Neltuma alba | reverse complement strand
TATTCCATGATAGTCTTTGCCTCATGCCAAAATACGACTAACCAAAGGGAAGGGTAAGATGGGATTTTCTAACTAATAGGTTGTTCTCCCACCTCCATAGCTAGCTTTTGCAGAGGGTTTGTCACTCTACTTGGCTGTCCATCATTGGTGTCAAAGTTTGTGGGCTGACAGCTCTGGGAAGGGCTTGTATCCAGAGGGTTCTGACGTCTTGAAGGTTTTTGATCAGAGAGAAACCTAGTAAAGTGTCTAAGAGTTGAATTGTTGGATGTCAATGCTCCTAGGGGGTCCATTGATGACCAAGGTAATTTGGGGTTGTCACGGTCTATATTTAGTTGCATGAGGATACTTTATGGGACACTCTAGCGTGTTAATTCTTCTTAGTAGCTTGGATTGAGGATAGGGTTTACTGCCGCTACTTGGAGTCCTCCATATAATTTTAGCCTTTCATGCTTCCAAAACTTTTAATTGGACTTTACCAGAGTTGTTGTTCATTAAACTTATGATGCTGTCTCTGAGATTCAAAGATCTGAAACCTGAATCTTAAAACCAGCCGCTGTACATGTCCTAATACAGTGGAAGCACATCGATTGATGCCACTGGGGCCTTCATCTTTAAAAACTTGAGCAAAATATGAATCCCATATCGATGGACTATTTCTGCCCAAGAATAATTATATTATATGCTATTCTTTACATTTTGCAAAATTCTGCATAGGCATTGTTTACTTGACCTTTGATTGTGGCACTGATAGTCTGAACATGTTACAAAGCATAGGCTGTCAAGAAAGGTAGTTATATGATTTTTTTGGTGTCTTGAGTTTCAATGTTGTTTCTGAGAGTTTCTCATGAAGTCGCAGGTTGAGCAGGGAGCACGAAGATCACTGTGCTTCAGCAGGCACTTCCGATAAGCAAGAGCAGGAAACTGCTATGCTTCAGGTCTCAGTTTTGTTTGATTTCTTATTTACTTTGTTTAGAAGAAGAATATTTTTGTGCAAGTTGAAGGGTTTATGGGTAATCTCCTAGGTCTTGATGCGGTAGAGCAAGAGCAGAAGGTCACTGAGGATGCTCGTGAGGTTTGCAGAGCAGGAATGCAGAAAACACAAGATATGCTGCCCAAGTGCTTCAGGTTCCAGGGCCCCCAAACCCACCCCCAATTTTTTTTTTTAATCATTCTTAATTCATCTTTTGTTTGCTTTACAACTCATGTTATGTGGTGAGCATGGAAAAGAGTTTATTCAGCATAGTAGACACTGTTACGATATGTAACTCCTAATTCATGCTATAGGAGAGTTATGTAATTTTCCATCTAACTCTAGTCTTTTTCACAGTTTCACCTGCTCTTCTCGCGATCTCAACTAGACCCTCTCTGGTTCTATCTGACTCAGATATCTCTAAAGCTGTTTGACAGCTTCAAGTGAGTCCATCTTCCAGCACAAACATGCCTCTCTCCCAGCTCCCACACGTTTAAGCCCCATTAAGCATGCCCATAGTCATACATTCAAGCGATGCTATGCCATTTTGAACATGAACCCTTGTCTAATGCATCCTTTTGTGATCACTAATAACGCACTGCATCGCTTCTTCCTTTGTCATCTTGTGGGGTATCCTCCAACTGGGCTGCCTAGAGATAAATGCTTGTTATCTGTATGATCTTTATCGTGGCTTAAGTCATAGTCACAATGTTGCCACTGCCAACAATATTATCATTCCTTCTACTTCCCCCTTCCAAAAAATTATGACAAAGAAGATCCCCCATTGCCACACCTGCTATAATCTTCTATTCAGACACCATTCAATTCATCTTGTAATGTCTGTTAAAGGAAAGAAACATGTTGAAAGCAGGAATAATTCTTCCCCACACTGGCTTGAGGAATAGAGACCCCTAGAGAAGTGTATTGCATTAATCAATAGTTGTTCATTCAAGACAAGTCGCACGAATAGCTTGCAACACCAAGGGACATTTAGTTGCCACATACTCCTTGAAGCTTAGATCACTTCCATTTGGTCACTTTTGACGGCCCCCATTGTATCTCATAAGCCAATTTAACAAAGAAGATACCATTTGATAGATGGCTACCAATTTTGTCAATCAGTGGTTGATACAGCTGGATGATTTTTTTTAAGATTTATTGTTTAGTGGATTAAATTTAAGATTTCTTTTTTACACACCGGAAATAAAAATTTAAGCTTTTCTTTTGAGTGATTATTTGGCACTTGTTGTTTCTGGTCTTATGAGCTTACATTCATTTATTTCTCTTTTGTTGCCCCTCCTTTTAGTTGATTACTTTCACCAGTTGTCTTGAAAGCTATCTTCTTGGACAATTGAAATATTAAATATATCCCGTTTGTTTCCGCTTTTGGTGAGGAGTCAGTGTTTTAAATTTCCTCCTCTTCATGGGAGCCAAAATGTGACTGAAATAACTTGAGCAGGCTCTTGCAATGGGGCCCATGGGAAGAATTATGATTCAATCTTAGCAAACTAGAGATCTCATCGAGGCCTGTTCTCGTATGGTTTTCTGTGGATATGTAGGCTTTTATAATTAATCCTTGTGAAGGGACTACACTGGTGGCCACTTCGTTACTACTTGACAAATCTGCTCAATTGCTTTGCCGAACAAATCAATTTTCTTGGAAAGTTAGTGTTGTCAATCTACTTGGGATGTCAAAGTGTCATGTCCGATAGTTCATGTTCGCATTTTGACAAGGATATTGGACTTGAATTTTAAAATGAACTTTCATTTTCATATCTGGTCAAGGTCTTTCAGTTTCATCTGTTTTTCTCATAGAAACGATGCTTCCAACTTTGCCCATTTTTTCCAGATTTCCTTTTAAGGGTCCTTTCTCTATCCTGCCCCTAGAAATGAAGTTTCATTTTCACATTTTGTTCAGATGAGTTACTTATGCCTTGTTTTATCCTATTTCTCTCTTCTTTAAACTCTAATTGTCTGTCTTTGGTCATATCTTTGTCTACGCTTCAGTATATTGCTTTGTTATGTTGAATGCAATGGTAAATTTTCAGATTGCAACAAATTACAATTTATAAAACCTAATGGCATCATAATCAATGCAGTGACTTCACTTAGTAGGATAATGTTTTTGTTGTTGTTGTTGTTGTAACATTACAATTTACATATATAATTGATGGCAGGAAAAATATGAAGAAGCCACTACTGCGCTTGCTGAAATGGAGAAGAGAGCAGTTATGGCAGAATCGATGCTTGAGGCCACCTTGCAGTATCAGTCTGGCCAAGTTAAAGTCCAGGCATCACCACGGTGTGTCAAGTTTGCCAAATATCTAGCTAACTGTAATTCTATGGTTGAAATGTTTTGTCTTTCCAAATTTTTGTCGTGAAATTTAGGTCCACCCGGGACATGTGGCTTAACATCTCTTTCCATAAGAATAAAACTGGGAATAGGTGCAGCCTTTAGGTTATACAAGAGTAACTTCTATATGTTTGATGGTAAACAGGGCCCTTGATTATGTTGACCCTAGGTCTCTGTTGCTTTATAGGTCTTCGCAACCTGGCTCCCCAGCATCACGAAATAATCAAGAACCGATGCCAGATGTGCCTGCTAGGAGGATAGGTTTGCTTTCTCGTCCATTTGGTCTTGGATGGCGTGATCGAAACAAGGTTAGTCTATGCAGTATGCTCAACGTTTTAGTTGGTTTCCAGCTACTTCGAAATTTAGGATTCGTTAGGTACATCAACGAAATAGAATGAAAAGGAGAATAAAATTTAAAAAAACAATTGTGAATGAAAAATGTCTTTTGCCTTTCTTTTTTTTTTTGGTGATAATCTTTTGCCTTTTGATAAGAGATAATCAAAATGAACAGTTCTTGGTAAGTAATGATAATTGAGATATAATAACCACATCATATCTCAATTTTCTTCATGTAAGAGAAAAGACTCCTATTTTTCAAACCACCAGGATGATAATTATTTGCTGACTGTCCCAGGGGAAACCGACTAACGCAGAAGAGCCAGCGAAACCGACTAATGCAGAAGAGCCAGCGAAACCGATTAATGCAGAAGAGCCAGCAAAACTGACTGATGCAGAAGAGCTGGCTGAAGGAAAAGCGGCGGATGAGGGACAAAGTACAAGTACTCACCAAGAGACTAATGGCCATAAAACATCCTTCCCATGAAAGTTTAATGAGGAAGTAGTATTTTGTTTGCAATTTTTGTTTAGAGCGAACATGTAATTCATTCATTGTTTGTTCACTAAGATGCCATAGAATAATAGTGTATTTGTAAAAGGAAGAAACAGGCTGAGCTCGATTATTATATAACCTTCTCGTTTGTATTGTTCTGAAGGGATGGACTTTGTGTAGCGTGACAGACTAGCGTATATATATAAAATTATATATTAAACTCCGAGTCATCTGTCCATTGCCTCGTTTCATGGAGAAGCTCTCTGGTTCACCTGGATGAATGCGTAGGCACCATTTGGAATAGGATGCAATACTTACTCTTTTTCGAGAAAAAGACAATGATACTAAGTAGGTTAATAACTCTGAAATTTGACTTCATTTTGGTCTTAGCTTTTAAAATTTGAAACCAATGGTTTCGGATCTCAAAATTTAATTTTATTTTGGTTTTGGTTTCTGAAATTTGAAACCAATAGTTCTGATTTCTAAAATGTAATTTGACTTTGGTTTTGGTCCTTGTCCTTCGAAACAAGGACCAACAATCTTGAGATGGACTAAAATAAAATAAAATAAAATTTTAGAGACTAAAATTATTTATTTTAAAATTTGAAGGACTAAAACTACAATGAGATTAAATTTCAAGGGGCAAAACCATTAGTTTCATATTTTAGAGATTAAAACCAAAATGACATTAAATTTGGGGACTAAAAGTTGTATTAACTTTATTAAGTAATAGAAGTTTGCAAGATACAAATAGTGGGTGAAGTAAAATGAGTTCCTAAGAAATTGTAAAAAATTTATATTATAATAACCCTAAAGTTAAAAACAGAAAAATTAAAAAGCAAAGCTAAGATTCCTATCAAGTGACATTGAGAGTTGAAGAAACTTTTGGAGGAGTTTAGAAACAAAGCTATCTCAATATAGTAAGTCATTAATGATGCCTTAACATCTAGTTGTAAGAGTCCTGTAGCGTGAATCTAGAAAAAGAGCAACATGGAAGCATTTAGGGGGGGGGGGAAGGTTGTCCTCGGGATTGTTTTATTTTTACACAAGAGCTCCTTCATGGGGGATCCATTATGGCAAATAATTCCATAGCAAGTGTTTTCCCCAGTTTCTTGTACTTATGAAAGAGAGCATTCCGTCCATAGTTGTGCAAAGCTAGGCTAGAATCTATAATAGATTTTGCTTCTCCACCTTTACTGTGGAAGTAGAAGTTAAGCATGCAAGATCTTAGTAGTTAACAATTTACTTTACTTCCCCAATTATTAACAAATGGTTGTCTCTTTTTCCATGATGTAAAGCCTTATTCCTTTTCTTCCAAATAGTATGCAAAAGATATTTCACTTGAGAGATTAAATGCAAAAGAGCATTAAATGCAAAAGACGATGCTTTTGGAGATTGAATAAAGTGCCCTTAAGCCATTCCTTGAAACAAGTAAGAGCTACCAACTATATGAAATGTTGGCAAACACGGCCATAGTGGTGACCAACACTACCTTTTCCTGATCATCATGGCTTTTTCCCTTTTCCATTCTTCTATGGGCAAGTGACCTTTCGGACCAACACTCATGTTTTCCAGGTTCTTTTGCAGCTTTGAAGAACTTTTTACCGTCCACAATTTTCATATTCTTTCTTCCTTTTTTTTTTTTTTGGTTGTTGTTTGGCTACAAGTACGCTCTCTAGAAAATTTGCTTGGGACTGTTCACTTTCACTTAGTCGCCTTGTAATATTAAAACATCCATACCATATATTTCTTGTTAAAGGACAATTGACAAAGAGACAATATGGTATCTCTAGTGCATCACAACCAAAGACACATAAAATGGATGAAGGGATGTGATGTTTGGCGAGAATATCAATTGATGGCAAGGCATTGTGAAATGACTTCCAAATGAAAAGAATCTACTTGTATGGCAAATGAAACTTCCACAGAAACCTCTAGAATGTTAGCAGGCAACTTCATCTAAGAGGGAGGTGAATTGAATGATAATTAAAAATTTTAAACTTCAACAAAATTGATATTGATTAAATGAGTAGAGAGTTAGAAAGATATTATTGAAGGAAAGTAAAGAGAGAAAAACAAAGCAAGTTTGTATTGGTTCATTTGACCATTGAACTTACATCTAGTCCTTAGAACTCTTATGAGATTTCCACTATGAGCTCTAAGATTCAATAGGCTTTTGGTGTCTCACTACAACAATTAAAATCTCTCAATTGCTCCCTCTTACTTCTTGTAATTTACAACCCACTCAAGAATCTTACATTCTTGAGTATCAAAGGGTAAAGAATGTATCTCTCTTATAGAGTATAATTAATGAACATTGACGCTCGGGTGTATTTCTAAAAATAACAGGGCAATGAAACCAAGTTATAAATGTAGCAGCATGGTAGCTCAAATTTGATGCCGCTTTATTGAATACTTGCTCTATTTATAGTCGATCTCCAAATATATTCGTTACACTCCATGGCTTGCATCCGTCGGAGATCGATGTGTGTAGGTTGGTAGTATATATTTGTTAAGTTACATTTAATGCTTTTGATAGAAGTTGCTAACCAATGTCACTTTTCCGTTGAGGCTTAATCCTGCGATAATCATGCTTCAAAGTAGATCATTAAAAACATACAAGCAAGTGATTAGTAATTATTTCTCAAACTATTAAGTCCAAACATAAGTGATTGAGTGAGGATAAAAATCTGATAGAACTAGTTTTCTGACATAACTCGAGTGAGTATTTGAGTAAAAGATGAAAACTTGAACGAGGAAGAACATGCTTGGATAGGTACTTAAGTAAATAGCTTAGATGGCAAAGATAAGCTAAGTTTAAATCAAGGTGATTGAAGGCTTAATACTCGGGTAAGAAAAGTTTAGAACAAATGAGCTTTGATTTCCCGAGAAGAAACTCATGTAAGGGAGGAGAAGTAAACAAAATAGAGGACACTAACTCAGGTAAATGTTCGAGTAATCTATTACCTCGGAAGTTACTCAAGAAAACATAAGATGTGGTTTACTCCCAAAAGACTTAGGCAACTAAAGATGTTTAGATACTCAGGAAATTACTTGTGTAAATAAGGATTGAAAGACCTTTTAGATCAGAACTCGAGCACGAACTCAGGTACGAAACTCATTTTTCAAAGCAAATTTTCATTCAAGAGGGAAATATACTCATCCTCAAGTATGTATTCGGGTAAACAGACTTTGAAACATAGGAAAGGCTTTAATCGGAAGATTACTCAGAGAAGACTTGATTTCTGAAACCATTTTGAGAAGGGCTAAGTTTCTTCAGAGGCAAAACGCAATACTTGAATAGATAACCAAGTTAGTCAAACTCGACTATTACTCGGGTAAAATAGATTTTTCTCTGGGCAGGAAAGAAAAGAAAAGTTGCTCTCGTATATGTTGGGATAAATCTTTTAATACTCGAAATTACTTGGGCAAGTACTTCTCAAAACAAATATCTCAAGAAAAGTTATTTTATCAAAACATAGAAGTATTATACTCAAATAGGTGATTAAGTAAATCCTTTAAATATAGAAAATATCAAGAACTCGAGCATATCTGCAAACTAGAGCTTTGATTTAAGAAACTTTAAAACTTTGTCAGTATTAAACTTTGTTATCATCAAAACTTTAATTCTAACATAGAAATGAATCGATCATACCATCAAGCATGAAAACTGTGAATTCCAGATAATAGGATTCTAAGATAATGAAACATGCAATAATGGATAAGCTATTCATTGAATATTCAACAAAGTAGCTTAATCCCGTTGCGTGGGCCATCAAAGGTAGTGATCAGCCGGAATTACAGTACCATTCTTAGCACACAATTTTAATCTCCTTACTATGATTCTCATATTTTCAGAAAGCCCCTTCGATATCCGTGAGGAATTGTAAGGATTCTTGATAATTGCTTCGGTAGAAAGATCAATATACTTGATCTTTAGTGTGGAAGCCAACAAGGAGGGTTTTTCTGATGAGATAATTCTCCAAATATGCTTTGCTAACAGTGCTTGATTCCGTGGTAGGTCTTAAACCCAATCCCCCTTTTTCAGCATGTCAAAAAAGAATGTCTCTTTGAAGGAGGTGTATTCTCTTCTTAACGCTAGTAGTCCCCCAGAAAAAACTGGCATAACTAGCATCAATTTGATGATGCACATATTGAGGTAATTGTATAGAAGATAAAATGTGTATATTAACTAATGCCAGAATAGATTTGATGAGAGTTAGTTTGGATGCTTAAGAATAGAGCTTTGATTGCCATGAGCTTATCCTTGATTCCACAAAGTCAATTACGTGCTAATATATTAGACTCTCACTTCTACCTGGGTCAATCTAGGTTCCTAAATATTTCTCAAGTCTTGAAGCAAAGTGGAAACCCAATAATTTTGATAATTTGACCTAATCACCATGAGGAACATTGGGGCTAAATACAACAAAAGATTTGGATTTATTTCTATTCTAACCAGATCATAGATTGTACATAACAAGGATAAGCTTAACAGGGCAAAAATTTTTAATCGTGCTTCCAGAGAAGAAAAGAGAATCATTAGCATAAAGCATATGAGTAATTTGTTAGGCTCTTTGACATATTTTAATCCCCCTCCAGTGATTTGAACTCTGTAATTTGGAAATCATTCATGACAAGATGTTTGCAGAAAGAATATATCAATATGAAGAGAGATGATCATCTTGTCTAATACCCTAATTTGGAGCAACAACAGAAGTGAGTTGGCCATTGAAGAGAATTTAACATGATACTCATGAAATGCACTGCATGATCATGTTAACCCACTTTCTTGGGAAGTTCATTTGGGTTAAAATGGTTGTAATAAATTGCCAAGATAATTTATCAAAGGCTTTCAAGAAATTTACTTTTAGTTCAGCCAATTTGTGACATGAATTAGCATTTAAAAGTATATTATCTAAAATCAACCTTCCTTTTAGGTAGGCACACTTATTTGTGACTATTAGCTTGTCCAAAATTTGCTTAAGCCTGTTATCAAAGACTTTTGATATTATCTGGTAAACTCCATTGTAAAGACTTATGGGTCAAAAGCCTTCGAAGGATTGTGGCCGATCAGATTTTGGAATAAGGATAATCAAGGTCTCGTTGAGACTCTGAAGGAGGTGTTCTAAATGTCAAAAGTGCAGGACCATGTTGTAAACATGATGTTTAATTATTTCCCAGTATTGGTAATAGAAACAAGCATTGAAACAATCTTGCCCTCGTGCACTATCTTTAGGTAATTCAAAAACTACATCTTTGTCTTCAATCAAAGATAGCGTTTTCATAAGGATAGATTGATCAGCTTCATCAATAGATGGGAGAGGTACATGACTTAAACCAGTAAGAATATCCTCAAATGAAGTTTGGTGTTGCTCTTGATATAAGTAGGAGAAGCATAAGAGTGCCAATTCTGAGAGTTCGATTGAGTTTGATGTCCATTTCCCATTGGATTTTGAAGACTATGAGTGTAGTTGGATGCAGCCTTCTTCCTATTAATAAGAGCACGAAAATATGTTGTATTCTTCTCACCTTCTACACACCATTTAAGCTTGGCACACTGAGCCCAATGACTTGCTTTATAATTATACAAAAATTCTAATTCATACATCAAATTTAGGAATTCAGAGATCTCCGATTCATTTAATTGCTAATTTAAACCCCACTAAGAGAAATTTCTTGTAGTTTTTGCTTTGCTTGGGAGACCATATGAGCAAGATTTCCAATGTTTGAATTGCTCAGTCTAATTAGAATCGAGAGGGTTCCTTCAATCTTACCATGGGCTAAGAAGGCAAGTGAGCCAAGAACATGATGTTTCCAGCAATCCTGAACAATATCAGAGCATTCCTTGTAATGGAGCCAATAATTAAATCTTCTTCTTCCTTATAGTAAGACATTCAGTAGAGAGGAGGATAGGTGAATAATCATAAACAATCAAACTAAAAGCGGACACATAAGAAGAAGGAAAAGATTGGAGCCATTCTAAGTTGCAAAAAGCCATGTCAAGTTTCTCCATCACATTATGGAGCCATATCTATTATTTGTCCAAGGGAAAGTCGATCCATGCTGTGTGATTCGCACTAAGTTGGACTTTGTTAAGCATCTATGAAATCATTCATTGTGAATAAAGAACCTCTCTCACTAGTTTTTTTAAAAATTATTTTTATTATTTTTTACATTAAAATTTAAAAAAATTTAGTCATAAATTTTATTATTTTATTCGAATATTTTTTTGAGGAAATATTTCTTACAAAAAGTGAAAAAAAAAGGTTTAGAAAAAAGGAACGCAAAAACGAAGGGTAAGATGGGAAGAAAGAGAAAGAGAGGGCAGATGAGAGGAGTGATAGGGAAAGAGACCAGCAAGTGACATGTGGAAAAATAACCCCCCACAGGGAGAGAAAGTAATGGCGGTTTACGAGAGTTAGGGTGTGTTTGGATGAAACCAAACCGTGGTTTGGAAAAGTGATTCTGGAGAATAGATTCTGGAAAACATAGATTCTGTGAAGAATAGATTTTGTAAAAAAGTGATTCTAAGAAGTGAGAGTGTTTGGATAGTTGTTATCAGAAGCACTTTTTATATATACAAATTACTAAAAAAAGACATAAGTTAATATGATAATTACAGAAAAAATAGATTTTATGATATATTTTAATTTGAAGAAATAAAATTGTTAATAATATGTTTTTTACCAACATAATTAATAATACATAAGATAATATAATTAATAAATAATTAATGTCTATATATATTTATAAAATATAAGATTAAATATATTTATAAAAAAATATGTTTATAAAAAAAATAACAAGATACATATCATATAGGCCTCACACTCTCCCTTTTTTCTCCAAAAGCAAAAAAATTTGCTTTTTCTAAAACCATGGTTTTGACTCAAAACCATGGTTTTGGTTTTTGGAGAGGCTGTTTGGGTAGCATTTTCCCCAAACCATGGTTTGGGGTGCTATCCAAACAGAGCCTTAATGGACTAGGTATTTCACATCATTTTGAAAAATTCATGCGCAATTTTGTAGACAAAATTTGTTTATGATATCTGGATGCTTTTTAAAAAAAGATAAAAGATATTTTACACATTCACCATTGAAAAAAAAAGCCCAACAAACGTTAGTCAGTGATCCATTTATCGGTGATCGTAGTGGATAAGTGTATAAAGACAATTTTCAAGAATTATTTATTCCCAATCATTGAGATTTAGAAGTACTTGTAATTGAGGAATTTTAATCTGTTTAGTTTGCATAGTATAATCATGAATTAACTGCACATGATATTTTGATTTTGGGCTGCTATGGGTCCGTTTCCAAACGTTATTCGATTAAAGATTTGATTTGATTTTGATGTTGCGGACTCTTTCTGTGCCCAAGGAAAATTTTCCATGCATGATAACCTCCAATAATTACTAAAAAAAAAAATTCTTTTACTCAAAATAAAACTTATTTTATATAGCACAAAATCATTTAAATAAATTAATTCAAACACCTAATGTCTATAGTTAATTTGAAGATTTAAATTAACAATACTGGATGTGTTTGGAAATGCGTTTAGATAGAAAAAAACTACGTTTGAATGTTTTTTTTTTGTGCCAAAAAAGTCAATTTTATTAATCACACAAAAAAGATTACAAACACCAATAGCCCAAAAGCTGACAAGGAAAAAGACTCAAAACTAGAATACAACCTAAACAAAACAAAACAAAACCAAAGAAAGAAAAAGAAATAAAGAACTAAATCATAAGAAATTAACCTATACCAGTATCCTCAACAAGCACAAAACACAAGTTCTCTAAGTCTCTCTTCATTACTAAGTCCAAAGAGGTTGGTGGTTCTCAGAACCATCCTTCCAGTACCAGTCCTCTCATCACATTAGCTGCTAAGCAATCCGCAGCACTATTACCACCTCTGGCAACTAGAGAAATCTTCACTTTCCTCCTGCATCAAACTTCAACAGCTGAATACACTTATGCACTATATCAACACATTGCCATTCATAACCTCTTGTGTCTCCCTTATCAATTTTATTGAAAAAGGTCTTGGCAATCAGTTTCCACAATCATCACCCCTCCCCACCAAAGTTCCCTATCTTCCAAAACTTCCAGTAAAGCTAAACTTTTTGCCATTAAAGCTAAACTGGCTTCCACCTTCTTCCCTATCCCTCTAATAAACCTTCCTTGCCAGTCCCTTCCCACAATTCCAATTGCAGCCTTTTTGTCTTTATAGCAAAAAGAAGCATCAACATTGATTTTCACTGCCCCAAATTCAGGTTTCTGCCAAGTCAAGAGACGAGTGGTCTTCACAGGTGTGCCTACCAGTCTTTTCTTTTTTTCATCTGCTTCCCAAAAGTCTCTAACCAACCTTAAGGAACCTGCAATGCAGCTTACAAGATCAACATCAACCTGCTCAAAGATGAAGTTGCACCTACCTTTCCATATTCCCCAGCACAGCGCAGCAAACACATCTCTTTCATAGTCATTACTTTTTCCTCCAACTTTCATCCAATCTTCTAACCATCTATCCAATCTGAAGCAGCCATTACTTTCGATTCTCAGGGATAAACGGGAACTGTACCAGCAGTAACTAGGCCAAGGGCAAAAAAAGAGTGCATGTTGCACAGATTCAACCTGCACTTCGCAAATTTCACATCTTGGACTCGAAGAGCATTTTTTCTTGTAGAGAGCTTCCTTTGTAGCTAACGCTCTAGTAATCGAGCGCCATAGGAAATGTAGAACCTTTGGGGGCATCTTGATCTGCCAAATCCCAGACCAAAAAGACTTGGAGGGGTCGTAAGAACAAGTAGGACCTGGTGCTTCTTTCCTTGCATCTTTATCTAAGGCCACTTTGTATCCGAGTTTGACACAATACTCTCCATCTCTACTACACTTCCAAACATAGCGATCTTTCTGATTAAATGTAGGAATCCGAATCCTACAAATCTCCACCCTATCTTCCTTATTCAACCAGTCTTCATAGCCATTAAAACACCAGGCACCATTTTTGATCAAGTCTCTCACATAGAGGCTTTCCATATCTGTATTCAGATCCTTGCTACTCAGCTTTCCATTTTCTGAATTTTGTAGCCATTTATCATTGAAGACTCTGATCAGTTCCCCATTTCCAACTTTCCAACAAAGATCATCTTTCAACAAGTCCCTTCCTTCTAAAAGACTGTTCCACTCCCAAGAAGCCTTGTTGCCTCTCTTAACATTTGAGAAGCTACGTTTGAATGTTAAAAAGATGCTTTTAGCCTGTTATTTGTATTTTCATTACATTTGGAACAATTTAAAAAAAAAAGAGCTTTTGTCGCAAATCGCATGATAAAGGAGAAGCTATTTTTTGATGCTTGTGGCTTATGCAGTTTGATCTTGCCTCTATAGGTGTGTAGGGAAACGAAAAGAGAGATATTGTATTAGGGTGTGTTTGGGACAGTGGTAGCAGAAGTAACTTTTTTTCAATCTGACTTTTACAAAAGCCAAATTGAGTAAAAATCGGATAATATAATGTGATTTATGTTTGGATTAAATTTTGGAAAAAAGCCAGTTTGAGAAGTTGAAACTTATTTGGATGATAAATATAAAAGTAAGTTTGGATGTAAAATAACTTAAAATGACATGAATTTTATTCAATAGTACATATATAATATTAGATATATACAATGTGACTATTTTTTAAGAAGTAAGGAAAATAAAATTATTAAAAGTAAAGAAATTTAATTTATTATTAGAAAGAAATTATATATATAGTGTGACCATTTTAAAAGAAGTAATGAAAATAAAATTATTAAAAATAAGGAAATTAATTTATTGTTAGAAAGAAATTATACATGTAATGTGACCATTTTAAAAGAAGTATTGAAAATAAAATTATGAAAAATAAAAAATTAATTTATTATTGGAAGGAAATTGAAAAATGCTAAAATAATTAATTAAATATATGTAATGGATAAATATATATAAATTAGAAATCATATAAACGTAGTATTTTTAAACTAAATACATCACATAACTAATTGGATGCCATGCTCAATACAATTTGGTCTTTGATTGTGTCACGCACATGATTCATTTGTCTTGATCTAGGTAAATTTAAGGAGAATGTCTCACCAACTTGATCATCATTGTCTTCGTCAATTATACTTTCAAATTGAGCTTGTATGAAATCTCTATCAGTTTTAGAATTTCTTCGGAGAAAATTATGTATAGCCATTGTAGCACAAACTATTTGGACTTGAGTTTTGGATATCTTGTCTAAGATGCGAAACTTATTCTTCCACACCCCAAAAATCCTTTCTATAATGCACCTCAAACTTGAATGATAATAATTGAAGACTTCGTCATAATTTTTGAATCTCGATTGTCGCCTAAAGTCTGGAAGGTGATAGCACTCACATTTGTGTGAACCAAGATATCTTGGTGGAGTTGGATAGCTAGCGTCAACCAAATAATACTTCCCTAATAAATCATGAAATTATGTTGACATTATGAAATTAATGCAAATATGAAACGAATTCAATGTAATTAAAATTGAAGCTAATGAAAATATACTTTGAGGTGGATGAGGGAAATCCAAGGCTGGAGTTGAGACACCAGTGTTAAACACACAAGCATCATGTGCAGTACCTTCCTATCCCACCAACACAAAAGTAAAGCACATATCCCAATCACATATAGCCATGACATTCTATGTCGGATATCCCTTTCTCTTGATATATTTGTCTTTCTTCGAAAGACTCACCATACATCATATGTGAGTGCCATTAATTGCTCCTATTGCATCATTGAAATATGGCAAATATCATTTATCGTTTTTTATTTTTGGCTGAGTTACGAAAAACATAGGATTGAGTGGTTTGATATATTCCCTGGATAGACTAAGGTAAGCCTGTAATACTCTATGAAAATACCTACTTACAGTTTCTCCTGAATAATGAAACCTTTCTTGAATCATCCTATTACATTGTCCATGACCAACTGTGTTAAAAAACATAGCAACAATTTCTCCCACTCCCAGCTACTTAGAATTTTGTAAACCATGTTCAACTAGTTTAGAGTATAATCGCACGAACATTTCTTTTTCCACTCAAAACATGTCATAACACCGGACTTCATGCTCTTGCAAAATTTCTTGCACCCATAAATTACATGTTTACTGACTAGTTCTATGTGGCTTTTTGCACACATAAGGCATCACATATTGACTCACTAATATAGCTACCTCTTCATACTGTGTTATCTCTTCATCTAAAAGGGAAATTAATTGAGACTATTCGTCTTCCTCCGACCCCTCTTGAGACTGTTCATCTTCCTCCATCTACTCAAACATAAATTGATTGTTTCAATTTGCCATAAATAATGTAACCTATGAGTATGGTTAAATTCAACTGTAAGCATTTTTTTAAGTGACAAATAAATTCTTTTGAGTGAGAAATAAATATTTTTTTTGCTATTAAACATGCAAACACATAAAAATCAGTCTAAAAACATTCATAAGCTGCAACTACCATTATAAACAACACATATAACTTAGAAACATTGAAAAACATTCATAATCAATCAACAAGTTACATAATTTCATAATTCCACGAAGATTAACTTAGAAACATACAATAATAACTCTGGTTCGAGTTAGACAAAATAAAATTATAATATGCATCCTAAAATATAGTTCAAGCAGGGGGTTTCAGCCATGATAGTGGGTTGTATGCCATATCCTGTAGCCATGCAACCAAGTATTCCGGTTGTCCTTTTAGTGAAACAACCATTTCCTGAACACTCTTGTGCAATAGAGATCTTAAGCACCAGTTTCGAAAATCAGAGTTACTTGTAATTTCCTCAAGGTAGAGCACTTCAATCGTAATATCAGAACTTGATACCTCCTTTATTTTGTTTAGAACTGTCATTCTATTCTTAGATGCAGTAATTATTGCACTAACTGAATTTGTGATTTGTCTTGAGGTTGGAATTTTTTTTCCTTTTTTTTTCCTACTAGACCCTTCATCTCTCTTCCTCTTCCTATGGCTTCCTGAACCACTGGGTGCAGCATTTGCTCTTAAGTTCACGCTTGCCATCTCATTCGTAACTCCTACAGTAGCATTTCCAAGATCTTCTTCGCTATCCCCCAATCCTTGAAGTAGATCTTTATTGACTCTATACACATTGTCTTCGTCATCATCTTGTGTTTGAGGTTGGGTTAAAGATCGTGCCAACATATTCTCTCCAGATGCTATCACACCCTTGAATATCATGTTTAATTCATGAGCAAACTTCAACCTATGATACCTAAGTTTTTCATACTAGGGATTCTCCTGCAAGAATATAATCAACAAAAATAAAAGCCTATAACCAAAATAACATAGCCCATAACTCAAGATTAACAATTATATGCCAGTTTTTTCTTCTTGCACCACTCATTTGTTGCTAGCACTGTATTGTTTGTAGGGTCCCAACCTACACCAATCTCTTTGGTTAAATCAACCCATGTCCTCTAATCCTTCCTCAAGCTATCTAGCCTATTTTTCAATTGCTTCCTCTCATATGATTTTCCTGTTTATGTATTGAATGCAAAGTGAATGTTGTTTCACCCATTCTTTGAAAATGATGTTCCTTGATGATTTTTCCGGTAGATTTGCTCCATGTATTCTTTAAGTAACAGGTCTATGGTGCTTGTATCCCACGTTACCTTACCTTTTTCTTTGCTCAAAATTCTATTGGAAAATGTCAATCAACAATGCAGAAGGGAGTTACGGTGAACGAGAGCACTTTTCTTCCAACAATGTAGAAATATTATACAAATTCAAAAATCTTAAGTAAGAAGCATTCCATAAACAACACCAGTGGTAGCAATAAGCATTTCACATGATTGTCATCAATTTAAGGGGGAAAAAAAACAAAGAACCATGCAGAACTTTGCACGAGTAAATTTCAAAAGAATGGACTTCTCTGCTAGAATGATAATGCCAAAACCAGAACTTTGCAACTGAAACATCGACATCAACAAAGCATGTAAAAGCATGTAAAAACTGCTGTTGGTGCCCCAAAAGCCAAAATCCCACAAAACCACTTTAATAGCCATTCCAATTGACAGGGGAACCTATGAAAAGTAAAAGAAACCTGCATCAATATTTAGCAATCAGATGAAAATATAACTTATAGGCAGCCTCCGGCCACCATATCAGTCGCCGTTGAAGGAGAAAGGAGAGTAACCAGAATGGAAGAAACAGGAAAGGGGTAGTCAGTTTAGTTTCTTCCTACTTGGTTCGACAACCAGACCAGATTAATTGAAATAAGATTAGATCAAGAGCAAGAAACAAGAATAGTTCACGGTCAAGCTCCTAAACCAATAAAGCTATGGGTCTGAAAATTTAAAGAAGTTGCAGCTAAGAACAAGCAACAGAACGAGCAAATCTGGGACTAAAAAAATTGACCTCTTACTAGGTGAACAAACGAGACTATCACCAGTGTAGATCAGGAGTAGACGAGATCCGGCGGTGGCGACAGAACAGACGGTGACCAATGCTTGCAAACAAACGGATGAAGAAGAAGAACCAAACGAACATATGAAGAAGAAGAAGACCACAGTCCAGCCACTCCCACACAAGAACCAGAACAATGATACGGTGGAACACGGTGGAAACACCCCAAAAGACAGCAAGGGCACAATAGGGATATGGTAGAAGACGTTGGCGATATGGCTCCCTTTTTTTTTTTTTTCCAGGGCGTGTTTCAAATGGAAGGAGTGTGTTTGTCGTTTTTTTAACTGAAGTGAGAGAAAATTCATGCAAGGGTCAAGTAGGTAAAAGATTTTAACACCCAATTAATGTTCTAAGGGTATTATCTAACATACTCCTCACAAAAAAAAAAGCGCTTTCTTTCAGCTTCTTGCAAAAGTCCATTTCGGCCCCAAAAGTCAGATAAACCAAACGTGGGCCTAAACATCATTTTTGAACAGCCTGTTAACTTCTCTTATGGGGATGCACGTTTGGCTGCCCAAGCATGATCCCAAACACAACCTTCTCCGGTGGGGATGCACGTTTAGGGGCCCAAACATGATCCCAAACCCAGCCTTAGAGTTAGTTGATCAGCTTAATGCGGCAGAACCCCAAGTTAGATTTTGTTATAATTTATAGTTTATATTTAATTTTTTTGCCAACATATTATTTATAATTTATAATATTTAATTATGTATTTTTAATATTTGTAATTTTTTTCAATTATATATTTTTATTTACAAATTTTTTTATAAAACTTTTTATTTTTTAAAATATATTTCAGTCATTAAATGACACTTCTTTTCATTAAAATAATTTAAATTCATTATGTTATGTAAATTCATCTTATCATTTTTTATTATTTAATAAAAATCATACCTATTTTTATGATTTTATAAACTAAACTTACTTATTCAATTATAGTCCAAACAACTTTTCTATTTTTACAAACTAACTTTTATAAGATTCAATCCAAATATAAATTATATTATCCAATCTAACTTTTACCAATTTAATTTTGAATTAAAAATAAGCTATTTTTTCTACTGCTAATCCAAACAGACTCACTGTTTATATTTAACATCCATGAATTACTGGGGAATAATATACGAATCTTGTGTATTTGAATTAAATTAACAATACTGTCCTTGGCGGGGGGAAAAAGAATTAACAATACTGTTCATACTGTTCACAGTTTGAAACATTGCACGGTTTCAGTGTGTCACGCTTTCACTCTCAGTCTATGTTTTTGAAAAAAATAATAAAGAAACAGGGTTTCAGCAGCTCCAGCCTCCAGCAGCCGAGCCACCACCTCTTTGGCCCTGTTCGGCCGCCACTCTGTTCCTCTACTTGTTGAACCGTGAGCTTCGAGGCACACAGCGAATAGATGGAGCCTCATGCTTCGAACCTTCTGGACGAGGCCCTAGGGTTTCATGGCCACGACAAACCTCGCCGTCTGGGCCCTCGGTTCGTGCTTGTTGAAGATTGCGTAGAGACCAGTGGGGCTTTCGTTCTTCACCACCTCGTCAAGCGCTCTCTCTTTTCTCATCCTTCCTCTGTTGTCATCTTCGTTGCCTTCAATCACCCATTTGTTCACTACGACCGCGTCCTGAGAAAACTCGTCTGTTTCCTACTCCTTTTATCTCTTTCCTAATTGTAGGTTGCTCTGTATTCAATTTATCTATCAAATACTGGTGGTAATGTTTTGTCTGGCTGTTATAAGCTATAAGTGTGGTATGAATCTGTTGAGGATTATCGTTGTTGTTCAATTTTGTTTTGCTGATGAGAAGTCTGGATGGAAGGTGATGGAAGGAAAGGGAAGCCTGTTTCGGAGTTATTAGCTACGAAGCAGATATGATGCTAACCTGAGTAAAGATTGTTATTTTTTAACTTTTCCACATATGATAGCCCAGACATTAACAGCAACTTGCCTTAGCAGTTTTAACGTTTGGAAATATACTTTATGATTAACTGGTTTAGGAGTTGACAACTTAGTGTTTGGAGGATAAGTGTGGATTTATGCTAACAGATTCAATGAAATTCTAGTCTCCATAATTCATGTGAAGTTATTGATCGCATTTGGCAGATTTTTTTGTTTTAATTCTTTTTATTTGATCATTGTTTGAAGTTATTGTAAAATTTTGAAGCTCACAAAAGTATGGTGCAGTTCAGTCAATAGGTGTTCGTATTGTTCACAACTTCTACTCTGTACTTACTTTCTACATTTCTGGGGAAACTGTGTTGGTGTTAAATTATAGATAAACCGCAGATAGATTAATTGTGTTACTTATTAATGCTTCTTGTTTCAGGGTTGCAACTTAGCTGCTCAAAGAGATAATAGTAGATTCTTTTTTATTGACATGCTTATGTCACAGTGTCCAGGTGAGAAAAATAAGGTAATAATATCTAGTTCTGTTTTGTACCCTTAATGCTTGTGATTCTATTTAATAAATTTAAATAGGAGTGGCTCTATGCAGAAGGTAACCAGCAGGTTTTTAACTGTGATGATCCTTGCAAACCTGCCAGCTCTTGACAGTTTCCCCTGACTTTCTGGCTGATCATCATAAACTTCTCATAAACAAAAATAATTTAGACAAATTACCTTCTGATGAGAAATTGAGGATGTAATAAGCTGCCCGGTGGAGTTGGGTCTACTGTGTATACACTTACCCTTTTGTTGTTTATTTAATTATATGGGACTTTCTAGGCTTCATAAATAGTAAGAAGGGGCAGAGATGCGTTTCAAGCAACAAGGGTATCGAGGCAAAGTAGCCTCCAAGCTCAATGGAAGTCATAGTATGTGCCAAGTCCTGGTTGGAGTCTCTAGGCGTAGTAACTAGTAAGTTTGTGATAGGTAATTGTGTGTTCATCCTGAAATGTGTCGTGCTTAAAGCAGAACCAATAGCATATGATGTTATCTTACCTTTGGGACTACTAGCAAACTGAGAAATTTCACATAAACTCTTTTGGACTGAAAAAATAATAGTAATTACTAATTGCAAATTTCAATGATATTGATGATTAGATGAAGGAAAGCTTGCTCAAAATTGGCTTATCGTTCTGTTTGAGAAAATTGAAGGAGTGATCAGTTCATTACACCCAGACAGCAAGAAACTTGTTACCATCATGATAGATGATGTATCCCTTTTTCAAGTGGCTGCTAACGGCTCTTCAAATGATGTTTTGGACTTTCTGCATTACTGCCTGACTTTAACATCAGAATTTGTAAGATGAATATCTACTTGACAACTTTTTGCTTGTCGTTCCATGCTTTATTTCAGAGCTCGTGATTTATTGCTTGACTTCCAAAGATAAAATCTCTTTATTTAGTGCCCAAAAAATTTCTCCCTATCAAAATGATTCTACCTAGGTTTAGTCATAGTCACTTGACAAATAAGCTGATGTTACACAAATGAAAGGCCATGTGACTATTAACTATTGAGTTGGAGTAGATTTCCATAAAACAACATTGTTTAATTTTCACAAAGTATATTGAGATCGTACATAAAACATCAGGGACTTTGTTACTGCTAATTGGGTCTAAATTGAGACGGCGTGTTGGCAGAAAGCCAAACCTAGGGAAGTCCAGGTTATGCATTAACTACCAAATGGTTCCCATTTTGCCACATCAGCAAGTCTTTTGAGTGACCATGATTTTGCCAGACAAAAGGATCATTTGATTGGGAAAAATGTTTCAGTTACCAAATTGGGAAGATTTATTTCTTGAGGACCCAGTTGAGAAGATAGTGATCTTTTTGGGAACTAAATAATTGATTTACTGTTTCTTTATATTATAGGATGCTACATTTGTTGCGCTTGATCATAAGGATATCTATTGGATGGGGAGAGACCTATACTTATTTTAGAAATGGAGCACCTTGCAGACATTTTGATCAAGGCTGAACCATTGGTTACGGGTTTGGCAAAAGATGTGCATGGGCAGGTATACTTTTTCAATGTAAAATATTCTTATCGGTTGTTTATTTGACTCTCTTTCTGGTGTTAAAATTTGACTCAAGATATTTGGTAACTGTATTGTTCTTGAGAAACTAATATAGCTCTGGGATCCGTATAATATTCATGTGCATGTTGATTTAGTGGAGATGGTCCATATGATTCAATAGGCAACAATCTCCCGGCTTAATTTTGTTCCTCTTTATCATGTACATCCAGAAGCTCTACAGAGATACTTGACTACTGGTGGCATTTACTTAGTTTGACAATGGAATTTGCTCCATTATTTTTGCTTGACAATCTTTCTTATTGGAACCATTTTATGCAGTTGACGGTGATGAAAAAGGAAACGCAAAATCCTCAAATAAGCTCACCGATTAAGATACGCAATTTTCACTTCAGGATCAAGGAAAATGGCATAGAGTACTTTTATCCTGGCACCAAAGCCTAGTGAATTATGAAATGCACGTGGGCACAGCTGTTTAGTGTTTACTTGTAAAATTATTAGACTAATGCATTGTCTGTATTGACCATTGAGTTTCTTATTTGTCCGGAAGTTCAGTGGTCCAAGATTATTGATGATAATTAAGGATGTGATATTTTAAAATTTCAAAAAGTATCTGATAGGGGAATTGTTGAAAGAAGGGTAAAAGAGGGGGAAGCATGGAGATAAAGAGAAAGAACCTGAAATTAACAAGACTGAGACTATCTTTATTCACAAGTCATGGGAAATCTTATTAATCCTACTTGGATATCTAATTCAAAATAACCTCCAAATCCTAATAATTTAATTAGTGTTTATTTTACAAATCACATATCAATACTCTTTGTAGAATTATACAGGGTTCAAAATACCTTGGAGCCAATTTTTGAGAGTCTGCCCTTTGCTTCATTCGGTTAACAGCTCGATTTCTCTCTTGATATAACAGACCGATAGGCTACTTCAACCGTGGTATCCCTTTGTAAATAAGGGACATGGAGAGATGGCTTCTGTCCGTGTAATAATCTGTGCGGAGTCACTTGGAGAGGTGGTGATGATAAGTGGGTATTAACCACCGTTTTTGCCCAATGGAAGCCACTTGCGCCGATTTTCAGGCTTT
>NW_021632326.1:0-45098 GCF_004799145.2 Neltuma alba | reverse complement strand
AAAGGGCAAAATAAGAAAATTGGATAAAAATTTTAGAAAATTCCTAAAATTCATAGAAAAAAAATAGAGTTTTTAACTATATTTGTTTGGCCTAGAGATGAAATCAGCATAAAAATGCTTTATTACATAATTTTTTGTAAACAAGAAATTTTCCTATTAAATAGTGAAGAATTGGCTGAAAACAATTATTTTAAATATACGAAAGCCTCAATAATTGCGCAAAAAATATGAGACAATTATTTGATGATTTTATTTGAGGTGATAAAATTATTTCCAGCCTCTCGAAGTAAAAGATTAATTTTAGAATATTTATTATTGAAATCTTATTGGGAAGACCCGTTTTCAAAAAAATTCATACAGATAGTAAGAGGATACGATAAATTCTAAAAAAATTAGAGAACTTTCCTATATTAAAAGAAGATGTTGTGATGGGCAGAAATAAATTTTTGGAGGTCTAGAACTATTATTGAAAATTAGACAGGAATTTTTAGCCAATACAGCGAAATCGGATTGAGAAATGTTGGGAATTGAAAGGTTATGTTTCTTCCTTCTTTCTCTAGCCGATTAGGCGTGCATTTGGCTAGAGGAGCCAAGAAATTTCATGGCCCATGAAGTCCAAGTGATTAAGGAATAAAATAATGAAATTTAAGCACATGATTAGCCAACTTGAGGACACTTGGCTTGCTTTAATTTTCTGCAGCATATAAAGGTTGATGTCTGGCCTTTTAACTCAAATTTTTATGGGACACATGAAGGTCAAGAGGCCAAAATTGTGCCTATATACCCCCTCAAATTTGGTCATTTTGGCACCTTAAAAGTAGAAGGTTTTGCTACAAAAAAAAAACTCATCTCGAGAGAGGAAGAATACACAAGAAAAGGCAAGAAATTATCAAGCAAAGATCAAGGATTATTCAAGTTATGTAAGAGCTTCCATTTGACTATATTTCTAGCTAGTTCCAAGTAGAGTTTCATGGCCAAAAACCATGAGCAAGATGCTGTCCAGATTTTTGAAATAATGACGAATGTTTAGGAAAGGATAGACACCATTATGAAGGATTTGTACTAGCTTGTATGGTTGTTGTTTTGATTGATTTTGGAAGAAACTCCAAATTCCCTAAGTTAGGCAACCTATTCACCCAAGCTTGGTACAATAGGCTAGAGATTGTTTTAGACTAATTTGATGATTCTAATGAGTTTAAAATGTGACTTTTTGTAGGAAAACATTAAGAGAAAGTGTTTGGAAGTATTGGAATCAAAAGGTAAACTTTTGAATCCTAAACTATATACCTCTCAACCAAGGACAGTGCAATGGGGAGGACTTTGATTTTGATAAAACCAAGTTGATATTTAAATTTTACATGAAAAATTGTGTAAGAATGACTCTAGAGACTTGTCAAAATAAAGATGGAAAATTAAGGTCAAGAGTGAAAGAAAAGGGGGGGTTATGGAATTGTCTTGATAGTTAATAGCATTTTATGTGGCATTAATCGTAATGTGGCATATATTTATGCATGAATTGGTACGCATTGGTCAAAGAAACAAAGAGGAGCAAGAAGAAGTAAAGGAGGCCAAAAGCTTTGATAATTAAAGAGGTAGCAATGAACTTGCAATTTGAACGCTAACCTACTTTGCTTGTTTTACTATATGTTGCTTGATTTTTCTATGCCATGATATGGTAGAGCTAGATGGATAATGATGTGTTAACTCTATGCATAATGTGCCTTGGCTTTACACAATGTTGAGTGATTAAGTGGTATGTTTACTTGCTCCCTTTCCACGGCATAAGAGTATGTTATTGTGCATGATATTTAGTTAGTGACATACGACATTCTTGCATTGTATGATTAGCATGATTATTGTGATTTTTGCTACTAGGAGTTTTTTGAAATATCACTCTTTTTTATGACATATGACATTCTTGCATGATGGAATGAGGATGTTTATGCCTTTTTTTATGGAATTTTTTTTGTAACATTATTCATGGATTTATGTAAATTTTGTTATGCAAGTTTGTAATGATTTTGTATGAAATTTGAATACTTGTATTTGTGACCTTCAGTGACTATAAAGGGTTAGAAATATTGTGCTTGAGCTTGCATTATGTGAATGGAGTAATTATATGATGCCGAGGAACAAGAAAAAGGCATGAAAATTCTGTGAATTAGCCTTAATAATGGCCAATTTCCATGTCAACATGATTATGGTCAAATGAATGAGTTGAGTTGAAACTTGGCAGATATATAGATAATATTTTTATCTGTAAAACAACCAGTAATTTGGAGTTTTCTACGAAAAGTTATGCCTATTCAAAGTTAGGCATAAATTTTAAAAAATTAGAAATTTATCATATGAACAGTGTTTCTTTGCTTGAATTCTGCGAGTAATTGACAAGAGCTTGATACCAGAGAGCATTTTTTCTTTACAGATAATTATAAGATCTTCAAGTAGAACCTGGAACCACCTCATTTGATTTTTCTAGAATTAGTTATGTTTTTTCAAAGTTTGACCTTAGTTTCGGGTTACATGGATAGTAACCCGAATTTAAAAATTTTTAAACTTGAATTTTTCTAACTTAAGGCCTTGAGAACTTGTTCCAATTGGTTCTATTTGAAAGGTTATATGGTGTAAAAGGAAGGTGTTACATTTTTTGTATCAGAGCAAAGGTTCTAGACTACTGTTTGATGATTGATTGTTGTGCTAGAATTGTTATATTTATTTGTTGGTTTGCTGTGATATGAGGAAAGTGCATGGAATAGACATTATGGCATGCTGTGAGAGTGATCACTCTAGGGACACTATTTGTTACACCTTACTATCTTATTGTCTTGGGGTTCCATTAAAACCATCTTAGACCATATTAGATGGTCTTGGGCTCAATTCTATCTCAAAAATGTAATTTTCTAATTTTTACTGTTCATCGAGTAAAAATCCAGTTTTCTAGCCTAACTTAAAAAATTCATAACTTAATCTAAAAAAATTGAAATAGAGTGGTTCAAAATTCTATAAAAAGACCTTTGAATGATATTTCAGGGAAAAATAGTCTTGTGATCCAATTCCATTGGAAAAAGCGTCAGGTTTTTGTGAAAATCACCTCTATCTATTAGGCAAAAACCCTTTTTTCAGATTCTGAACCTTAACTTTGAAAAATCATTAAAAATCGTGTAATTGGCCATTTTTAACATGTTAAATATAAAAATGAAGCTCAGAATGTGATCTACAAACATGCCAAATTTCATAATTAAATGCATTCGGTAACTTAATCAAAACATCGCATAAAGGTGGCGGTGTTAGTGAATTTACAACACTGCCCAGCATAATATTACATAACCCAAAAGTCCACGAATTTTTATGGTATGATACCATAATTTTAACCTTCAATCTACAGCTTGCCCTTGGATGTTTCAGGCCCTAAAATGTTAGATTGTATTTGGGGAATGAGATTTCATTTTGAAATCAAAATAGCAATTAACCAACTATATCATCAACAAGCATCATCATCATGCATAACTACATTAACTACTATTGGTGAACTAGCATGCTTATCATTTGGCAAACTCAATCATGCAAAGGCCAAAGCAAGAAAGTGTAAAGAGCAGCCACATCACAATCAAGAAAGTTTATCCACATAATAGCAATTAATCATGCAATAATCAATAATGCCAAGTCAATATTAGTAGTTAGGTTCAACTTGCTACCTTGCTCCAAAAGCTTGAGTTTTCTTTGTTTCTCTTCTTCTCCTTAACAAATATCAAACCCTAGCATGGCAATCCATCAAAAAGGGCAGCAAGAGTCATTAATCAAACCAAGTAAAAGCAAGAACACAACTTAAACATAACTCTTGCTCTTTAAAGCTTCCACCTTTGTTCTTTCATTTATGACCTTTGGTTTTCCATAACCCTAAAATTGCTTCTTGACTTATTCCCATATGATTTTTCATGTAGATTCCAAATATGTGCTTAGATTTGAGAAAATAAAATTTCTCCTTTCAGTTCTCTCTTTACCGAACCAAAGGGGTTCCTTAACCAAAAACTACAACTTTGATTTTTAATGCTTCCAACTCTTGTTCTTTAGGTTTACTCTACACCATTTTTCATTTTGAGCACAATGGAAGCATTAAAACATTGAAAAACACATCCTAAGGTCTATTTACTACCTTGGCCGAAATGGTCCATATGATACACAACCAAGAAAACACTTCAAAAATCAACTCACAACCACTTGCAACTACTAGGATCTAACATGCTTTGAAGTGTTCTAGCAAGTGTGATCAAGAAAACTTCTTTCCCTACCATATATGCCTTTTGTCCAGAACCCAAAGAAGAGAGGAAACAGAAATTTTCAACCATATAAAGAAAGAAAATAAGGCAAGGATCCATTTAGAACCAAGAACTAACCTTGAACCCTTGGTTGTATGATCAAGTTGGTAGTTTTTCCTCCTTGTTTCTCTTTGAACTCTCTCTTTTCTCTCTTGGTTCCCTCTTGGATGAAATAACATTTGAATATTAGGGGAGATGAACTTGTTTAATGAGCCAAAATATTCCAACCACCATCATAAATGAAATTCCAAGTATCATTACCCTCTTTAATCTTACTTTCTCTTTCATAATTAACTAAATCCAAATGAAATTAGTTACCAAAAGTCAAAATCCTCTCCATTTGAGGAATGAAACTTGGCAAGTTCAAATCCTCTCCAATAGGGGCTTGACACATGGCTAATTATGAACCATTTGAATTGCAAGACTCTAGTCTTGCGTTATCGGTGTTCTTTGACTCCGGGTTTAATTTCTTTTCTATAATTACAGTATTCTGGCCTCTGTAATTATTTTCTGTCAAATCCATAATCTATTCTCCTTATTTTTATCTTTCCAAATTGCCCTCTTTGTCTCAAAATTAATTTCCCAATAATTAAATAAAAATGAAAACTAATTTTCTTCTCTTTAGTGATTTTTCCACTTTTCAAAGGAATTGAGAAAAATCTTGTATACTTGAGGGTCTTCTTTTAATTCCGTAATCTCTTATAATTACTTGGGATATCATAAGAATTTTTTTGGGATTTTATTCTTCTTAAAAATATTTATTTGGAATTTTCCAAATAAAGGACCTTAAACTAGCTTAAATCGCCCTTAAATTCCTTTGTAATTTCTCTAAGGGTAATTTAGTCATCAAAACAATTTTATAATCCCATAAAATTCTCAAGAAACATTTTTCTTATTTTTTCTTAATTTTTTGAGGCTTGGAAATATTTTTCCATAATTATTCTTGACCAATTTTCCTTAATTAGTCAAACTTTTCATAATCGACTTGGAAAAATTATAATAATTATTTTCCACCAAAATTCTTCTATTTTTCCTTGTCACTTTTGACCCTTAATTATTTAGGAATATTTCTTATTCCTAATTACCCTATTTCCGGATGTGACACTATCAATCAGAGGATGCCTAAAGAGCCTTGCCCAAATTGGTACTATGGGATAAAGGAAAGAGTTTATGCTTTTCCTCCAGGAAATTATATGAGTTATGAGCAGATTTAGGTTGGCCAGATCATCAGTGTTCTAGTGTGGCATCCAACCAGGTAAGGGAGGTTGATTTGCACGATGATGTATGAAGACACAATAAGGTAGGATCTGGTATATGGCCAGTACCCAGACCAAGGAACAATGACAACAAAGCGTGTCCTAGTAGAATAAGGATATTACCTCCAAAGAAGATGTTATTGCTAGTACCTAAAGAATTCAATACAATAGAGGACCTGATTAAGGAATTCAAGTTTTGGGGCAGGCATATCAAGAGAAATAAGAATCAATATGCCACAGTCTACCTTGATTTCTTTCATCAGATCATACTGCTACATGCAGCTGTGACTAAAGAGGGCCAGACCCTGGATGCAAATGTATGGGGTGAGCACTACTATCTGCCCTCCCAAATATCTGGATTTAGCAGGCCACTATACCAGTTATATGTGAAAGTATGGATGGATACACTTTTGAGCAGTCAATAGATGTCTTAGAAAACTTTGATATTTCTACTTTTCCTTTTCCTGATCAGTTCTAGATGACTATACTATACATATGTGACTTTTGGGATAACTGGTTGTGATTGTTAGACTTTGCTTCTACTGATATATGTAAATATAAATGTTATATATAAAGGTTAGAGGTTATATATATATATAATGATGTTGTCCCTTTTATAGTCAAAACAATACAACAAGTATGGTGAGAACAAGACATAATGCACAGGTACGGGAGGAACAAAATAGACCCTCTGTCGATCCGATTCAAGTAATAATGAATTGATTAGATGAACAAAAAAAGATAATGCAAGAAAAACGGGCAGCTTAAGGTCGTCATGAACAAGAAAGAGATACTGTTGGATTTAAATGTTTTGATGATAACAAATTAAGTTTTAAGTTTCTCTAAATATCTGCTATTTTAATCGATCAAATTATCGACCATCACTTAATTGAATATGCGTTAGATAATTGTTAGAGTAATATGTGATCATTTACTACTATGATTAATCAATCACGTTTTAGATAATTCACTGTGATAGATAACTTGTTAGATAAATAGGTTAATCGATTACTAATAGAAATGTTTGAGTGCAAGATATTGCAACAAATTATCGATAATTGGTTGATTGATAGGCTGTCAGAGAAAGGTTCAACTTCCTTTGTCTTGTAACAAAAGGTTTATTGATCACTTGATCGATCAAGAGGTAATCGATAATGACTTAGATAATTAGTAAGTTTCCTTGACTTGGTTACTGAGTCAAATAGTTTATGAATTATCCATCACTTTATCAATCATTAGTTTATCAATAACTTGTTCTAACATTGATTGACAAATCACTTCTGGTTAATTGATAATGTATTTTGTCAAATTGTTCTCTGTTATATTACAAAATAAGGTTTTCACAGTCAATGAACGATCACGTCATCGATCATAGTTTTATCAATCATTTAATCGATCATTATCATATCCATCTACATCATTTCATCAAGACTTTTTCATATCACTAGTTCGATCAAAGCCTTACTCTGGTATTTTCCAAATCAAACTTTTTATAGTCTTTAGTCGATTAGTTAATTGATTATCTATTAATTGATCATCAACTTATCTTTGTACATAATGGTCTAAGTCTTCTTGAACTATTTTTTCATGACTTGTTTGATCAAACCTTTATCAATCAAGTATCAAATCATTATGTTTAAAAGAGATTCTCACAATAACTCAGGATTATCGATGAGATGTTGGATCAAGCTATTATCGATCATTTGTTCAATTAATGCATCAATTCATCACTCAAACAACTCTTCAGTATGATTTTTCATTAAACATATTTTCATTTTATCTTTAAGCTTTTCTCAGCCTTCTTTAATCATATTATTTTCTTTTCAAGGAAATGAAGGCATATAAAGTTGGAAGAAATAAACCTTGCACAGAATTAAAAAGAACTTCACTTGCTAAGATCACTTTGTTTGTATTTCACCACTTATCGATCATTTGTTCTACCATTGTATGATCTATAATGAATTCATAAATGCATATATCTGTTAAGTCTAGTGCTTTGTAATTAGTCGATAATGTGATCGATCAAAGGATTATCAATCAAAACATTAATCAAGTGAGTTCATCTTACTTTCTGAATATTTGATGATTGATTCTATGTTTTTTTTTATGTATCAATATTAAGAATCATCACCTTGTCCTTTATTCATTTATATTTACTTGAAGAAGAAAGCTTACTTGTGCTAAGAGACCTCTGCAAATTACAAAGTACAATAGATAAATTATAGGCTTAAACCTACTATGCTAGAAGCATTTATCACGAAGAACCATTGTAATTGCCAAGCACACACAAGCAATCTTCTAACGGCTAAAAGCTCTTCAGTCTAACAGATAACTGAAATACTTCAACTATAAATGGCACAAAGAGCATTGAATGAAATATTGAATGCATGAACTACCAACTGTTGAAATTCCTTGTTGCATTCAATACTCTGTTTTTCTTGGACTGAACTTTAGTGTTTATCACATATATACTCTGTAAGAGAGTTTCTTATATCTTTTACCCAATTCTGAGAGTAACTCAAAAGTGTGGACTCTTGAGGGAATTGTAACCTTACGGGTAGTAAGGTGGAGTGATTGAGAGAGATTCAATTACTATATTGAGGTACTAAGAGCTTGTTCAATCTTGGGGATTTAGTGAAAATCTCAGAGGCGCTCTGAGGACTAGATGTCACATCTCAATTTTTAGGTCTAGAAGTCCTGAAAATAACCTAAAGAAGGTAGGCTACTAAGCCCCTTTAGAGCAGAAGTCCCAAATATGAGAAAAGAAGTCAAAGTAGTTTTAGGGACTAAATTGCAAAGTAAAAGTTTTTAGGGGCTCAAGTATAATCAACCTTAGAAGCTCTAGTAAAGTTTCAAGGGCCCAGAAAGAGAAAAGAGAGTAGAAACAAGCCAAACGTTAAGTTAGAAATCTCGAAGAGATGGTTCTATTAAGTTAAGTCCAAGCAGGGACTAAACTGTAAATTCAGAAAGTTACGGCCAGTAGGAGTAAAAATGGAAAGTATACAAAAAATTCTAAGAAATATCTAAAAAAATGGAAAATAATATTCCAAGGATCTTTTGTGAAGAGAAATGACAAAAATACCCCTAAGGCAGCTTAAATAGAATTTATGAATTTATGGCCAATAAAAAGTATATTGTTTGAGGTAATTATTTAAAATAGCAAGAGACCTCAAAAATGTATAAAAAAATGTGATTAAATATTTGAAAGGATTTGCTAATTTATAAAATTAGTCTCATAACCAAAAGGCTAATGGAATGGCTTTAATAAATTAAAAGGCTGATTATACTGATAAAAAGGCATTTTAGTAAATGAATTTTATGCAAAGCTTAAAGGAAGCGTTATCACCTGAGAAAATTTATAGATATTCTCTAGAATAAAAGAGAAATTATGGAGTAGACAAAAGAATTTTTTGAGCTCTGGAAGGCCATCAAGAAAGCCGGAGAAACGTGGGCTAAGTAAATTAGGAGGAAACTTAAGGATTAAGTTTTGATCCAATAGCTAGGATTTGTTAGAATTACAGTTATGATGATAACAAATTAAGAAATCTGTGTTGATCGATTAGGTATTATCTATAACTTCATAGATAATATTTCTGTACAAACAAGTAACTAAGCAGAAACATTGATCGATAACTTGATAGATAATATTTCTGTACAAACAAGTAACTAAGTAGAAACATTGATCGATAACTTGATAGATAATATTTCTGTACAAACAAGTAACTAAGCAGAAACATTGATCGATAACTTGATAGATAATATTTCTGTACAAACAAGTAACTAAGCAGAAACATTGATCGATAACTTGATAGATAATGCATTGATCGATCAATTGATCGATCATTGTTAACTCAGTTATGTATAAAACTCTGCAGAAAATCATCGATCAATTGATCAATAACCTAATGATCGAATAGTTGTCAGATAATGGGACAAGTCTGGTAAATATTTATCGATCACATGATCGATAATTAAGTCATCGATGAAAAGACAGATAAATAGTAAAGCCCTCTACTCACTTTATGTTTTGTCTTAATCACCATTTATCGATTACACTATCGATCAATGGTTTTTTGATGACTTGTTCTGTCTTTGCTTCATAACCTACCTGTTTATTGCTTTGTTCAAGATTGCTATCAAAGCCTTTTATCAATCACTTGATCGATCAGTACTTTATCGATCAAATGATCGATCATCATTATCCTACTGATTGAGCTCAAATTATTCTTATCTTTTTATTACATTATCCATTGTTTTGTTGCATTTTCTGGCTCTTTTGGCTATAATTGAGCTTATTTTAGGTCAAGAGTCCTTGCATTGAGTTAGTGTCTTTTTAAGAGTAAAATCGTCATAATTAGTTATTAATTGTATTCAATTAATTTCTAGGACAATTAGATGTCTTAAATTGTTGCTTTTCAGTGTAGAAAACCTGAGATTGGAGCCAAGGTTGAAGATGGCACATCCAGTATTATGGTAATTCGAAATAAGGAATATTCCTAAATAATTGAGGGTCAAAAATAATAAGGAGAAATAGAAGGATTTTGGTGGAAAATAATTATTATGATTTTCCAAGCCAATTATGAAAAGTTTGACTAATTAACGAAAATTGGTCAAGAATAATTATGAGAAAAAATATTCCAAGTCATAGAAATTGAGGGAAAAATAAGGATAATATCCTTGAGAATCATATGAGATTATAAAATTAGTTTTAAGGTCAAATTACCCTTAGAGAAATTACAAAGGAATTTAAGGGTGATGTAGCCTAATTTAAGGGCTTTTATTTGGAAAATTCCAAATAAATATTTTAAGGAGAATAAAGGTTCAAGAAAATTCCTATGATATCTCAAAAAATTATAAGAAATTATGGAATTAAAAGAAAACCCTCAAGTACCCAAGATTTTCCCTAATTTCTTTGAAAAGTGGAAAAATCCGTAAGAAAAGGAAATTAATTTTTCCTTTTATGTTAATTATGGGGAAATTAATTTCGAGACAAAAGCAGGCAATTTAGAAAGATAAAAATGAGGAGAATAAAATAGGACTCTGATAGAAAATAATTACAAAGGTTAGAATACTGTAATTATAGAAAAGGATTCAAACCCGGAGTCAAAGTGCACCAATAAAGAGCTTTGCATTTTGAATGATCCTCATTGAGCCAAGTGTCAAGCCCTTAATGGAGAGGATTTGAAATTGCCAAGTGTCATTTTCTAAATGGAGAGGATTTTGACTTCTGGTAATTAATTTCATTTGGATTTAGTTAATTAAGAAAGAGAAAGAAGGAACCAAGGGGGTAGTGACACTTGGATTAGCATTAATGGTGGTGGTTGAGATATTTTGAAGCATTAAATGAGTATTTTCTCCCCTAAAATCAGACTTCTATTTTGTGCAAGCCATAGCCAAGAGAGAAAAGAGAGTGCTTCAAGTAGAACCAAGGAAGAACTAAGAAGAAAGATAGCATCTTGGAGCACACAAGTGAGATTCAAGATTAGTTTTTGGTTCTAAGTTGTTCCTTGCCTTGTTTTCTTGCTTTGTATGGTTGGAAATCTTGTTTCTCCTCTTCTTTGTGAAGGGTATTGAAAGACGACGCGCAGCGGAAAAACAACTCGAAATTTTAAGACTTTCAACCCCTTGCCCGGATCTACCGATCGCGTTTAAGTTAGGTAGTAAGAAGCATTACCTTCGGTGTTCGATTTCCTGGTGACTCGATGATTCGGCCGTTCAGGATGCTTCTGCTCGCCTCCTTTGTCGTTCGAAGTCGACAACTCCGGTCGGCTTCCTCTACCGGTATCCACACGAGTAGCCCTCAACCTCGAACGGCGTGCTAGCGCCTATGTCCATCTAGGGTTTTCGAAATCCGTCCTCTCTCCTCTCTTAGGCCGTCTCTTATCTGTCAGTTCTCTCTCTCTTAAACCCTAGCTCCTCATATCAAATATATAGGATGCTATATAGGTTTAATTAATAATATGTAATTTCGAAATTAACTCTAAATTAATTCCGAAATTAATCAAATATTGCCTAATCAGATAAGAGAACAATTAAATAAATATGGTTTAAATTAAATCCGTCTCACAGATTTAATTCACTTATTTATTTAATAAAGAGATGACGGAATTTATATATTTAATTTATCCTTATAAATCAATATCTCTTATATTTATATATATATATACGAATTTATATATATATATATATACACGTCCACCCTATTTATTCATTGAATCTGGACATATCTTAGATTCAATGAATCTGGACATCATAACTCGTGTTGGGCTATTTTGTGTGCGACCCTGTAGGCCCATATGAAGTTGGCAGTGGGCCATTAACTATAATGACTCACAAGTCGTAAGCGGTCTCTAGCAAGACATCACGACTACCCAAAACATATGAGGATCATTGAACGATGCAACCTTTCATACAACCATATCACGTCCCTTTTGTCACACGACATTTTGGTCATGGATGAGGCATGGAGAACGTCATCCTCCTATTCATGACCGTTACTTTCTCGATCCCTGAGTAGTCTGAGTATAGAAACGGAACTACCTTTCCATTATAGTATGGCCATACATTTCTCAGACTCACTCATCGAGGGGCCCAGTAATGTCTCTCTACGAATGTGAGGGACAAATTCCATCTTGACCATTCACATTCCTCCGCATGAAAAACCACTAAGCCTGAACATAGTCTTTATGATCACTCGGTCAAAAGTGACTTTTGACTAGGTCAAAGCTAAGCGTTTCTCATGTAGGAATCCATGATGATCTCAGGTCAAAGGGCATAGTGACGTGGTTTGTATATGAGAGAAGCTTATGACTTAACCCATGCAGCTCTCTCATAGCGGGTCAGTCCAACACCTTGTACTCTTACATGTGCCTATGACTTTAATTTATATCTCTATATATCTTTAAAGTCATACTGGTCTTATTTCATCTTTGCTCCCACATAGATGACCGACCAGGGACATTTAGGATAAACCATGAGTTATCCAAGGATAGTCATCATAGTAAACATGCAAATAATATGATAACTTAATTAATAAATTCATAAATTAACAATGTTCAAAACAGAATGATTGGCCCCTAGGGCACAATTTCCAACACTTTGGGTGCTGGATGAAATGATGATGGTGTAGGGGAAGGAGTTATGTTGCTCAAATATGATAAAATACTTCAAAACATAAAAGATCCAAGTGGTTACAAGTGATTTTAGGGTGCTTTGGAAGTGTGTTCTTTATTGTGTATTGTAAGGAGCATTTCGTTTTTGACACTAAATGGCCCCTAGGATGAGATTTTCAATGTTTTGATGGTTCTATGGTGTTTAAAATGGAAAAACATGTGGGGATAAGGCAAGAAAGGATTTTTAAACCCTATGGAAAACAAGTTCAAATGCAAAGAGCAAAGATGGAACCTTTATGAAGCAAGAGTATTTTTGAGTTATGTTCTTGCTTTTGGTTGAAATGGATAATGATTCTTGTTGTCATTTTTATGGATTATCATGCTAGGGTTTGACCTTTGTGAAGAAAAAGAAGAGAATCAAAGAAAGCACAAATCTTTGGATCAAGGTAGCAAGTTAAACCTAGCTACTACCACTAACTGGCATTGTTGATTATTGTATGGTTAATTGCTATTATTATGGTTGAGCTCTCTTGATTGTTATGTGGCTGCTCTTTATAGTATCTTGCTTTGGCCTTTGCATGATTGAGTTTGCCAAATGATAAGCATGTTAGTTCATCAATAGTAGCTAATGTGATCATGCATAATAATGATGCTTGCTTAGTGCTATAGTTGGTTAATTTGCTACTAGGATTTTCAAAAATCTCATCCCCCAAAAATAATGTAACATTTTAGGTTCTAAATCCTCCAAGAGAAAGCTACAGATTGAAGGCTAATTTGTGGGGTTTAGCCACAAAAATTCATGAGCTCATTTTGGTTATGTAAATATTAAACTAACAGTGCTGGAAGCACACTGACACTGACTGGTTCACATGAATTTTGATTATGTTCCTGAATGCGTTTAGTTATGAAATTTGGCATGATGAAAGATAACGTCCTGAAATTCAAATTGATATGTGATACGTTAAAAATGGCCCAGTATAAGATTTATAATGATTTTTCAAAGTTAATGGTCAGAATCTAGGAATCAGGGTTTTTGGCAAATGGACAGTGTTGCTTTTCTCAAAAACCTGATGCTTTTTCATAAGGAATTGGACAATAAGATTATTTTTCCTTGAAATAGGACTTAAATAGATTTAAGTATAATTTTAAACCACCCCAATTGGATTTTTGTAGAATAAGTTATGAATTTTTGAAGTTGGGCCAGAAAAACTGGATTTTTACTCGATGAACAGTAAAAATCCGAAATTTAGCGTTTTTGTGGTCAAAAGTGGTTTTAAATGAAACCAAAGTGGATCCAATAGTAAGGTGTGACAAAAAACTCAAGGTACACAAAGCAAAGAGGAGCCTCTACCATGGTTCACCGTAGCGAACCCACCCTTCGTCGTGATGAACCCCTCCCTCGTATTGGCACATTTAGACCCAACCATTTCGAGAAAAATTGACTTGCCCACTTCCATGAACCAATCCAGACACATCATATTTGGGTTAGAAACCCTATTTTTGGTATGAATGAAGTCAAACACGGATATTTAGCCACCATCCGCGTTTTTCTCTTCATCTTCTCTCATCTCTCCCACCAGAACCCTAATCCCTCACCTTCCACTGTCATTTTCATCCATGGGCAACACTGAGTGAATTTCAATGGAGATGTTTCTGCACACCATGAGTGGCTAGGCTTCCTCTAGCTCTTAAAGATGGATGATTGGCATGAGTTCTAAGAGCTTAAAAAGGGGAGTTTCAGTCTCATCTTAGTTTTAGCTATTTATTTATGAATTCCTAGGTCTAGGATTTGTAAATTCTTAGTGAAAGACTTTGATTGATATGTAATCATTAGTTGATGATTCATATTTGTAGTTGGATTGGTTAATGTTGGATTTCATGCTTTAATATATGTAGTTACATATATGTTCTTTGTAGCTTTATTGATTCTCTTCATCTTGCATGGTCATGTTTTGATGATGAGTTGATTTTCTGTTGCATTGAACCTTTTGCATTAATCATTCTTAATTACACAGTAGGGAAGCTTAACAATGTTTTCATTAATGAGTTCATTAATGTGAGCATTAGACTCAATCAGTTATTGAGGTTGTTATCAAGAAAACCTAATGAATTTATAAAACTCCCACATCTTAAGAGAACTATGATTGCCAAGAATCCATTTTCAAGAGGTTTTATCAATTGATTCAGTACTTGATTTCCATCCATTTCATCTTAATCTCCCAAAAAATCCAAAAATACATTTACATTCTTTTGCATTTTATCTTAATTACAAGTCTCAATGAAAATCCCCAGCCTTTTCCAACTCAATTTGCATAACCATGGCATTTAGTTAATCTAGGATCATAATTTCGGCTCCATAAGTGAAACGACCCGAGGTTGTGCCTATAGTACAATCCTTGGATTAATTTTGAAATTGGCCCCAAGGTGTAAGCAAAGACAAGTCAAGGCGATTTTCACTTACTGTTTTAGTGTGATAAGTTATTTTTTGATCACTTGATCGATAATCTAATTATCGATAAAATGATCAATCATCCAATCTTCTGAGACCTTCTTTTTCACATAACGTGATTGATCAAATTCTTTCTTGGTTTTTATGAATTAAATCTTTTAGATATTGTTTTATCGATCACCTGATTGATCAATCCTTAATCAATCATCTATTTGATAAATTATACAGTCTGATTTTTTCTCTTAGAATATTTTTCTTGATCTTTTATCGATAAAATACTCGATCATTACTCCTTGGAAATCTATTTCTACCACTCAGCTTTATCGATAACATGATCGATCAAATATCTATCAATCACTTGATCGATCATTGACTTATTTCAACTAGTTACAGTAACTATCAAAATACGTTGATTATTTCTCTTCGAGCTTTTCTCAGCCTTCTTGATTACCTTAATTCTCTATTTGAAGGATCTCAAAATAGAAAGTGATCTTGAGACTGTTCTTTACATGTTTTTCTGAAGTCATTCTTTTCACTTTTCGATCACTTGATCGATCAATGATTAACCCATCTCTTAATCCATAAATATAGTCACTGGTTTTAAAAGTTCTCACTTTGAATGATTGATAACTTGATCAATCAATCAGTCATCGATCATGACTTCAATCAAGGATGCTCATTTCGTGTTCAATACTGTCAACTACTAATTGATTCCATTTTTCAATAAATCAATATTCATTTGTTTAGTTGTGTTCTTGAGTCTCACTCTACAAGGAAAACTTATTTGATTAAAGTATTGTTACAGATTATGGAGAAAAGTTCAACGGTTATCCAACGGTTGCTTAGTAGCCTGTAACCTACCATGTCAGAAGCATTAATAGTGAGAACCGTTGCAACTAGAAAAACACGCAACTGAACTCTCAATGACTAGAAGCTCTTCTGTCTAACAGTTACTAAACTTCCTTAACTATAAAAGGCGTGAAGAAGCATTGAATGCAAGAATTGAATACGTGAGCTACCTTCTGCTAATAATTTACTATTGCATTCAATACTCTATTCTTGATAATATTGAGCTTCAGCGATTCTCATTTATTTACTCTATGAGAGAGCTTTATCTATCATCTTCAATGACTTTTTGAGTGAAACTCAAGAGTGTGGACTCTTGAGTGGGTTTGTAATCTTATGGATAGTAAGGGGGAGTGATTGAGCGAATCAATTGTTGTACCACGGTACCAAGAGCCCGATTAATCTTGGAGCATAGTGAAATACTCAGAGGTATTCTGAGGACTGGATGTAGGTCAAGTGGTTAAGACCGAACCAGTATAAATTCTATGTCCACTCTCTACGGTGAAATCACTCTAACTCACGCTCTCTGTTTCTATTTAGCTTACTATTTTAATACACAAGATTTTATAACTCACCCAATTCACCTCCCTCTTGGGTGAGACTGCCACTAATAGGATTTAATCTCCTTTCTCCTCTAGAAAATTTGTGACACTTGGCACCTTCTAGAAGAATGATGTAAGGATGATGCAAAAATGCACTTGAAGTTCTAAGATTGCCCTTACTCTTTCTATTAGCCATCAAGGGCATTTTAATCCATTTAAGCCAAAGTTTTGACTATAAAGAGAGCCTCTCCTCCCCCTCCATTTCAGTCAACATGAGAATACTAGGAGAAACTCTTGCAATTTTGTTTCATGAAGGATAATCAAGAGGAGGACACCTACCTTTGATCAACCAAGCTTGGATCTAAGGTTAGTAGGTTGTTCTATGTTGTTTCTTGCTTTGTATTCTTGAGTTTAATGGTTGAAAAATATGAAATCCCCTTAGGGGAGGTGCTGGCCAAAATTAATAAGAGTTAGGGGAGGATGATTTTGATGTTAAATTTCGTTAGAACACATTGATTAGAGGTTGTTTCAAGTTGATCTATGTTGAAATTAGAAGAATTATATGAATGGTTGTTGGGTATAGTATTCAGCCAATATGAGATCTATATCATAGGATGATATTTTTATAGTTTTGATGCTTTCATTGTATTTAAAATGAAAAATGGTGTAGGGTAAACCTAAAGAACAAGCATTGGAAGCATTTGACTTAAAGTTAGAATTTTTGGATTTCAAACCCTCCTATTCGGCCAACACTGTTTCTTGGAGAAGGAGTTTTCTTTTTATTAATCTAAGCCTATATTTGGATTTTTTGGGCAAAATTGTGTAGGATTAGCCTAAGAGAACAATTTTTACAAGGTTAGAACATAAATCCAAAAATTAAGAGAGAAAAGGGTTAAGTTTAAGAAGGTTAGTCTTAAACTTTATTTAATCTCTTGGTCCTAATAGATTGTATTATCAATGTGATTATACTTAAGATCTTGAAATATCCAAGAGGATGTTTGGTGATGTTGACTGAATGCCCATATGGCTGGAAAGTCAAGGAAGTCAAAGGAAAAGTAAGAGGAAAGCCTGAGGTGCAAGGTAGTGAACTTACCTATTGTCATTGCTTGATGTTGTATGCTTGTGTGTTGCTATGTACATGTTATTTGAATGTTATTATGACATGTTTTAGCTATTGTAATTACTATTCATGATGAGTAAATTATGTCTACATGGCCATGCATCAAGAAGTTAGCTTTGAGCATGCTAATATGCCATTAATTAGCAAGAGAATAAACAAGTTGCATATAGTACATTAGCATCCATCTAGCATGATTAATATGGTATTGTTTGCCACTGAGATTTTCCCGAATCTCACCCCCTCCCTAACCAACCATTTAGGTCAATCAATGAGGGGCAATAATGGCATAAGAAGCAAGGAGAAGAAAGTGGAGAATTATTGATGTTAATGAATGAGTTTATGTTTAATGTATAATTCTTCTATGTTGTAAATTATATTTATGAATGCCTTGATGCAATTTATGTGCATAGAATGCTCATGGCATGTATGAAAATTTATGAGTATGAATGGGAAAGAGTAAACACACGTTATGTATGCCAAAGAAATAAGAAGAATTAAAGCAAGCAAAGGTGAAAGGATAAAATATAGCTCTTGGAGCAGTTAGTTTCGAGCTTCAGTTTGACCTATCAAATGAATAAGGTAAGCTACGAAATTTGGCAAACTTATAGTAAACATCTTAAGCTTTAAAATTAGAGATAGATCACCTCAATTGGATGAGTACACAAGGAGATACAAATTTCTAAAGTTGAGATACAGAATCTGGAAGTTCCAGATTTTACCAAATGAACAATAATTTTTATCCAATAAAATGTATGAATTGAACATGGATAAGTCTAATTGGATATTTTTTTCCTTAAAGAGCATTGAAAGAGCTTTCTATAAAATTTTAGAACACCTCCATACGATTGTTTTAGAACTAGTTATGATTTTTTAAAGTTGGACCTCTAATCTAAAAATGTGTGGTGAACAATAATTCTACGTAAATCAGCGTCCAGTTGTTTTTATGAGCTTAAGGCCATCCAAAGTGGTCCAAAATGGCTCTAAATAGACTCTAAGGTATGATATAAGTAAGATGTGATACTAGACATAGGTCAAGTGGTTGAGACCGAACCAGTATAAACCCCTATGTTATCCTTCTTCAGTGAAATTTTCCAAACTCATCTCCACTATTTTATTTGTTCATTTAGTTCATTAAGTTAAATTTTTCTATTTCACCTAATTCACCCTCCTCTTGTGTGAAGCTACCACTAACATTTGATGTTAGAGAGATCAAATGGTAGGATTTGGAGATAGTGTGCTACCCGAAGGATGTTCAACAACAAAACCGCTAGGCTTTAACAGAGAAAAGTTCGCCTTCTCAAAAATGAGGATGAATTTTTTTATAAAAGCCACTAAGTATGGTCTATGGAATGTGATAGAGCACAGGAACTATGTTTCGATGAAGGCAGTAGACAATCAATGAGTTCCCAAGAGTCCCAACAAATTTGATGACGAAGACAAAAAGCTCATTCTGCTAAATGATAAAGCAATCAACATGCTAACCTGAATATTGAGCCAGAGAGAGTACTTCTGGGTTTTAATCCTGGAAACAACAAAATAAATGTGAGAAGCTCTAGAGATTGCTTATAAAGGAACAACTAGAGTGAAACAAAGCAAAATAAATACTCTCACCATAGAGTTTAAACTTTTCACAATGAAAGACGGAGAAAGCATCTAAGACATTGAAGTTAGGTTCTCACACCTTATTAATCATCTGAATGCTCTCAACAAAAAGTAAGCCAAGAGGATCAAATAAGAAAGATACTTGACAGACTCACCAAAGAATAGGAACTGAAGGTGACGGCTATTGAAGAAATGAAAGGAGAATTAATTGGGTCAGTTGCGGTACTCTTTGGAAGTTTGGCAGAATATGAAAGTAAGCAAAATATAAGAAGAAGATGAATGAGAAAAATCACAAAGGCATTGCTCTCAAAACTCAAGAGAGTGAAAAAGATTATGAGGAAGATTTGGAGGATGAAGAAATGGGTCTCATAGTCAAAAGATTCAAAAAGTTCTATAGGAACAAAGCTGGAAAAAGATCCCAATCAAAACGTAAAGCCTCAACATCTCAAATTGGCTCCAAAGATATGATAATATGCTTCAAATGCAAGAAGCCAAGACATATCAAAGCAGATTGTCCACAACTGTCCAGGTTAAAAGATAAAGATAAAAAGAAAGAGAAATTTAGAAAGAAGGCATTCGTCACATCAATCTAGGAGATAGTCCATATGAATAAGATGAAGTGATGATGAGGAAGCTACCAACATCTGTCTCGTGGCACAAGAAAACAAAGATTAATTCAGATACTGATGAGGTATGTCTCAAGGCATCCAAAACAAACAAATGATACATTGACAGTGGATGCTCCAGACATATGACTGGTGACAGTGACAAATTCTCAACAATTAAACCCAAAGAAGGTGGTAAAGTGAGCTTCAGTGGGAATCAATCTTGAAGAATAGCAGGAATTGGATAAGTAGCAAGTGACAAAGGAATGAAAGTCGAAGATGTGTACTATGTCGAAGGATTGTGCCATAACCTACTTAGTGTTAGCTAAAGTACCGACAAGACGAACTGGGTAATATTCGATTCAGAAGAATGCCTGATCATTAGCAAAGATGACCTGCCACTCAAAAAGGAAGAGTTGAATGTGAAGCTAAGAGCTCCAAGGGACAATAACTACTATACTATCCAAATTGATTCTAAACTCTCTGAAAACTACTTTGTTAGTAAAAATGAAGAAAGTTGGCTTTAGCATAAATGTCTTGCTCATGTTAATATGAATAAGCTTTCAAAATTAACAAAGAGGGATTTAGTTATTGGTTTTGTAACATCCAAAGTTTTAGGCCTAGAAGTTCCAAAAATAGCCTAAATTAAATAGGTTACCAGACCCCTGTGAGCAGAAGTCCCAAAGATGAGAAAGGAAGTTAAAGCAGTTTCAGGGACTAAACTGCAAAGTAAAAGTTTTCAGGGGCTCGAGTATAATTAAGGTTAGAGGCTCCAGTAAAGTCTCGAAGGCCCAAAAAGAGAAAAGAGGCTAGATACAGGCCAATGGGTAAGTTAGAAACCTCAAAGAGATGGTTCTATGAGGTTAGGTTTAAGCAGGGGTAAAACCGTAAATTCAAAAAGTTATGACCAGCAAGGGCAAAAATGGAAGAGTGTACAGAAAATTCTAAGAAAAATCCCAGAAAATGGGAAATAATATTCTAAGACTCTTCTGTGAAGAGAAATGACAAAAATACCCCTGAGGCAGCTTAAATGGAATTTATGAGGTTGTGACCGGTAAAAAGTATACCGTTTGAGGTAATTATTTAAAATAGCAAGAGACTTCAAAAATGTATACAAAAATGAGGTTAAATGGTTGAAAGGTTGTACTAATTTATAAAATTAGTCCCGCAACCAAAAGGCCAGTAGAGTGGATTTAAGAAATTAAAGAGCCGGTTTTGCCGATAAAAGGGCATTTTGGTAAATGAATTTTTATACAAGGTTTAAAGGAAGTGTTATGGCCTAAGAAAATTCATAGATATTCTCTAGAATTAAAAGGAATTTATAAAGCAGACAGAACAATTTTCTGAGCTCCGAAAAGCCATAAAGAAAGCCGAAGAAACGTGGGCCAAGTAAATTCGGAGGAAGCTTATGAAACAAGTTTGATCCAACGGTTAGGATCTAATCTCCCATCTCCTCCACCACTTTCATGACACTTGACATCTTCTAGAAGGTTGAGGTAAGCATGATGTAATAAGATGATGCAATGATGATGCAAAAGTCCACTTGAACTTCCAAATTTGCCCTTACCCTTTCTATTAGCTACCAAGGGCATTTTGGTCCATTCAAGCCAACTTTTTTGGCTATAAATAGAGCCTCTTCCCCTTCATATTTTCAGCCAACATGAGTTTAAGAGGGGAAACTCTGTCAAAATTTAGAGAGAAAAACGTAGGGGTGAAGGCCAAGAAGAAGGAACAAAGTTCAAGCTTCAAGATCAAGGTATGTGGTGGCTGTAGCATCTGATTTGATACATATTTCGAATTAGTTACTGTGTGTATCTGATTCTGAAATTTTTCATGCTTAAAGTACACTCTGTGAGCTTTAAATCCATGGGTAGAACACTTCATTTGGATATGTGTACGATTTATGGTGATTTTTCAAAGTTAGGGTTTGAAATCTGGAAACAGTGTTAAGCTTTTGGAAGGGTGTCGAGTTCCGTACAATTCTGGTACTGTTCGGCGTAGAATTAGTTCCTGAAAATATTTTTCCTTTAAATTTAACTTAATTATCTTTCAGTGAGACTTGGAAGCACTCAATTTGAATTTTTCTAGATTTAATTATGAATTTTCAAAGTTGAGCAAAAATTCTGGAGATTCTGCGTGAACAGTACCCGCGAACCAAAATTTCCAGATTTGATATTCTTGAATCTAAAGCCATCTAAAGTGGTCCTAATTGATAGGAAATAGATCATAAGGATGTAAAATGATAAGATTTATATTAGAAAAGTAGAAAGAAAACCCTAAGACTAAGAGAAAGGGGTTGAGGTTCAAGAAAGCTAGTCTTGAACTTTATGTAATCTAATGGTCCTAATGGATTGTGTCATCATTATGGTTATGTTTAGGACCTTTGGAACATCCAAGAGGATGTTTAGTGATGTTGACCGAATGCCCACATGGTTGGAAAGTCAAGGGAGTCAAAGGAAAAGTAAGAGGAAAGCTTGAGGTGCAAGGTAGTGAACTTACCTATTGTCATTGCTTGATGTGGTATGCTTGTGTGTTGCCGTGTACATGTTATTTGCATGTTGTTGTGACATGTTTTAGCTGCTGTAATTGCTATTCATGATGAGTAGATTATGTCTCCATGGCCATGCATCAAGAAGTTAGCTTTGAGCATGCTAGTATGTCACTAATTAACAAGAGAATAAACAAGTTGCGTGTAGTGCATTAGCATCCATCTAGCATGATTATGTGGTATTGTTTGCTACTGAGATTCCCCCGAATCTCACCCCCTCCCTAACCAACCATTTAGGTCAATCAATGATGGGCACTAATGGCATGAGAAGCAAGGAGAAGAAGTGGAGAATTATTAATGCTAATGATTGATGTTATTATTCAATGTATAATTCTCCTATGTTGTAAGTTATGTTATGAATGCCATCAATTCAATGTATGTGCTTAGGATGTTTATGGCATGAATGAAAGTATATGATCATGAATGGGAAAAAGTAAGCCCATGTTAGGTATGCCAAAGAAATAAAAAGAATTAAAGTAAAGAGATATTAAGGGATAAAACGTAGGTCCTGAAGCAGTTAATTTCAAGCTTCAGTTCGACCTATCATATGAATGAGTTAAGCTACAGAATTTGGTACACTTATAATACATATCCCAAGCTTTAAAATGAGTGGTAAATCACATCATTTGGATGTGTATACAATGAGATATGAATTTTTGAAGTTAAGGCGCAGAATCTGGAAAGTCCAGATTTTACCAAACGAATAGTAATCTTAATCCAATAAACTGTACGTTTTCCATGAGGATGAGTTCAGTTGAGTATTTTTCCCTTAAAGAGCATTGAAAGAGCTTTCCGTAGAATTTTGGAACACCTCCATACGATTTTCTAGAATTAGTTATGATTTTTCAAAGTTGGACCTGTAATTGAAAACTGGACAGTGAACAGTAATTTTCCGAAAATTAACGTCCAAATTGAAATTTTTAAGCTTAAGACCATCCAAAGTGGTCTGGAATGGTTCTAAATGAATGCTAAGGTACTATATAAGTAAGGTGTGACATTTTTGGTATCAGAGCAGAGGTTCTGGCATAGGAAGAAGAGAACTATCTGCAAGAATTTAGAAAAGCCCAGTTCAGGTTAGAGCTAGTAGTGGAATACTAGCTAAGGTCCAACTAAGGTTATGGATTGGAGGTGAATGCTCTAGGGAAAATAAGTAATAAGGATCTTTAAATGAAGTTGGGGTCCTCTGTTAGAAAGGTACAGATAAAATAATGATAAGGAGTTATACGCAGAGGAAGGTAGCCACTGTGTAAAGATAAAGAGACTTCCCTCTAAAGAAAAGGGGATAATGGCTATAAGTCAAATAGAGGTATGAGTCTAAACCCTAGAAGAAAAAGGGTTAAGTGGCAACCTAAGTTAGATACAATTACTGTAGCCTTGATACAAGGTTAAGGCAGCACGATCAAAGTAGTTATCTTTGATTCCTAAATAGATATAAAAAGGTCAGAAGAGCTAAAGATTAATTTCTGCCACTGGTAATCCCTGAGGATAAGGGAAAGCAAAAGTGCTAATGGCCTAGAGTTGTGAGCCAGACCCTTCCTTCATTGCTTGAAAGGAAGTAGTTGACTTAGTTGGGGATTACAGTGAGGCTAGGACATGGAAGTCCTTCAGGCAGCAGTTGAGGTTACGATGAACAAAGCTAAGTAAAACTAGCAGAAGTAAGAGAAAGTATGTTCGTCATGATGAACCAAAGAAAGTGGTGGCGAATAAGAATTCTGGTCATGACGAATAGAGATAGTGACTCTCAGATGCTGAGGTGGTATCTTGGCACGACTTGATGGACTATGAGGTCCCTGAGAGTAAGACTGATAGAGCTCAAAGAGAGAGTAGTAGCCACTATTTAAAAGCTATCAGATTCCCCCTCAAGAGGAAGAGTAATGATGAGTTGAACAAGATAGTTAGGGGTTGAGTCTGTACACCGCTAAGAGGGTGTAGTGGCCACTTAAGCTGAGCAAACTCTTAAAGCCTCGTTAGAGTTGGGGCACTATGATAGAGTACCTATCTCAAGTCCCTAAATAGATAAATAGGAACTTGGAGTAGCGAAGTCAAGGTAGAAAACCCTAGTGGAATTCTTAGGGATTAAAAAGAAGAGAAAGAGATAAGAATGAGACAGATAGCCATGCGGGGAACTAGCATTATGAGATTGGCATGTTCCCGATGATGTTAAGAGATACTCAGTCACGTGGGGTTAGGTTGAGAGGCACCCTTTCCAAGGGATAAGTTCTTGGCCAGGAATCTTCCTAGAGAAAATAGGAATGGTCCTCCAAGTCAGAATTGACACTGCTCTAGATGGAGCAAAATGCCCTATCCGATCAGGGAAAGGGAAGCAGCCGAGGCAAGGCAAGTGGAGTTGACCTTACCTAATGGAAGCACGACTAGCCAAGAATAAAGCTAGGCTTAGATGTACCTGAGCTTAGCAGAGTACTAGAGTAAGCAGAAAGAAAAAGAACCTCAAAAGTCCTCTCCCTATAACTTCCAGAAACAGCTGCGAACAGAAAAGAGGCTCCCTCTTGTAGGGATAAGATGTCCGGTTGGCATGCTACGGACATAGCAACCAGTAAGAGCTTACACTCCTTGCATTAAAATGCCAGACATGCATGTTAGAGTATGCTCGTACTGAAAGATAAAGCAGAGGAAAGAGAAGTTGCATAAGTCCTCTCTTTGTACCGTTCTAAAGTAGTAAGAGACGGTAAGAGCAGCTGGAGGAGTAAGAGAACTCCTAAGACAGATTGGCTTAGGCACCTAAAGAGACAAATAGGTGGCCTGGGGAATTGACAGGAGGTTTAAGAAATGGTATTGGTTCTTGGAACAGTTTTTGGGGAATTATTAGTATGGTGACCAACTGAGTGGAGATGACTTCACTTAGTCCTATGGTCTAAGTCTCCCAGAGACTGGTACCTATTTGGGAAGATGAAGCCAGGGACAAGTTGAGGATGTAGAAACCTCCTTCAGTTGTAAACCAGTACTGAGAGAGTACCCATGATTTCCTTCCAGATAACCTTATCATTAATTAAGCTGGATTCAATTTCCTTCCGATTAATAGAGGAAAGCCAAAGTTAGAGGAGTTGGAGCCATAAGACCTGGAAAAAGAGACATTCAGGCTAGCTCTAGATACAGGAAGAACCCTTGTGACACAGAGACAGACTGAGTATTGACAGGTAAATCCTTAAGATAAGGAGAGAGATAAGAAGGGCCTAAGATAGCAGGGTACTAGGGTTTAAGCCTATCAACACTATTTAGTTAAGTGTGCTTAGGCAAAAGTAACCTAATGATAGGTAGCAGTTGGGAAGTTCAGGCAGAAGTCCTGACTAAGGTATAAGCAGAGTATTGGTTCAAGCAAAGCCCGGTGTGAGAGAAAACCTAATTAGAAAAGTAACGGGTGACTAGGATTGGTCCAATTGAGATTATGATAGTGAGGTGTTTTCTTCAGGGGAAATAGATATAGAAGAGAAGTAAGGAATGACAAAGAGTAACCTGAGAGATGGGTAGTCACTGCTAAGAGACTCCCTCTCAGGAGAGGAATGGTTGGGCTAAGAGAGCTTGACCAGGGAATGAGTCAAAGTTGTAAGACGCCTCCTGAGGGTAATGGCTAAGAGTATGGTAAGCCAATAAAGAATAGGAGTCTAGACCCTAATAAGGAAGCAGGGTGACAACCTAAGCCTCGGGTAATTAGTTAAAGGTGCCTGACTGGAAGGTCACACAGTAGAGATGTTTTAATGATTAATGCCTGCTGTGTAATATGGTCACTTTATGATTAGCATTTGACCATAGAAACAAATGGTTAAGGATATAATAAGCCAGTCAGAGGTATAAGTCAATGCCCTAGTAAGGGAACTGAATATCAACCTGTACCTTAAGTAATCGATATGACCTCGATAGAGGCATGGTAACAGAATGAGATGATTTGAGGTTTGTTCAAATCCCTAAATAGAGGTGCAAATTCCTAAGGGATAGTGAACCAAGAGGGACAGAGATTATATGACAACGAATGAAAGGTCAATGATGACATTGGTGCCAGACCTAGATACCGCACAGCAAGATGATTAAACATTTACTATTTGATGTGATGTGATGAGAATATGGTGATCAATACCTGACTAGAAGAATAATTGGTCAAGAGGTAAAGAAAGTCAGAAAGAGTAAAGTGAGGCAAGATCCCTCTTGAGGATAGAGATGAAAGGAAATGAATAAGAACATGATAGTGGATGGTTGCATTGGGAACTAATGAACAAGAGAGATAAGCAAGTTCCTGTGATACCTAGAGCTTAATGATGCTTAGATACATGATAATGTTAGGGACTAAAACAATATTCTTTTATGTCCTTAAGGTATCTAAGAGCATGCAACCATGGCAATTAGGCCATTAAGGAATCTAAGAAATGAGATTCCTATAGATAGATGCCACTGCTTATAAGATTGAGTAATCCAGTAGAGAGGCTCTCTTTGATAGAGATATGGTATTCGAGGAATGTACCTTGGCCGAGATTGCATGAGGAAAGTCTTGACCATGAAGTACCTCTCTAAGATTGGGAAGTGGTTCTTTGGATCAGAGTGACGCTGCTCTAGTAAGAGTAAGCTATCCTCTGAAGGAATGAAACAGAAAGCAAGTGGTTGAGTTGACGATGCTCCAGTTAAAGCAATCTGTCCTCCCACAGGAAAAGCAGAAGTAGCCGAGATAAGGCACAGGAGGACCTTACCCCAGAGAGAGAGAGTGAAACTGGTTAAGACAACAGAAGTGTGATATGCAAACAGATGCTCCTCGAGCTTAGTAGGGTACTACGGAATACTAAAGGATAATGAGAATGTGATGATATAAGTCCTCTCCTGATGCTGTCCAAACTATTAAGAGACAGTGAAGACTACAGAGTCCTAAGACAAGGTAGCTGGCATTGATATAATAGCAAGTTAATGGGCTCTAGAGATGAGCCAGTGCCTAGGGATTCGAAAGGCACAAAGAAAGGAAAGTGACTTAAGGAAGCTAAAACGAAGGGCTAAAGAAATAGGGAAAGGCTAAGAATTTCAAGAGTTGACAGAAAGGATTGAGCAATGCCTAAGAAGACAATACTGATATCTGTGAGCAGTCTTGGGGAATAATCAGTCAAGTTACTAGCTGAGTGGAGGTGACTTATTTTATTACTCAACTCTATGGTCCAGAGTCTCCTAGAGATCCTAAGATGGCTCAGATGGATGATAGTATTCCAGGGTCATAGTGGATCCTAAAGAGGCTTACGGTAGAGCGCAGTAGCTCTCGAGGTCATAGTAGACCAAGCCTAAGAGAAAGTAGCTGAGCCATAAGGGTAAGAGTACAGTACCTCTTTGGGAAGACGATGACTAGAGATGAGTTTAAAATATTGAAATCTCCTTCAAGCGGTGGACTAATATAGAGAGAGTACCCTTGACTTGTTCCAGACATGTCTATTGTCGATTAGACTAGGCTCAATTCTGTTCTAGTCAATGAAGGAAAGAAAGGAGATATGCCCTTAAAGTAAAGAGGAATAGCAGGGTATACAGCAAAGAATGGATAAAGGCTGTATTAAGAGAACCCAAAATGCCATGGTATTGTAAAATACCATGAAGACAGGCACACTATCATGGTATTATTGTGAAAGAATGAGCCTAAAGTATCAGAAGAATGTGAGTAGTGGTGACAAAATACTTAAAAGCAAAGACCATGCTCATCTGAATGACAGAAAAGTTTAGAACGACGAGTTATGTAAGTATGAAGCCCAGGGTGGAAACTCAGAAATGAGGTATAATGAAAAGTTACAAAGGTCAGAGTTAAGTATAAGTAGGGATACTCTCCTCAGGTAACCTCTCATTAAGGGTAAGAATAAAGGTTTGACCCGAAATTTCGAGGACGAAATTTTTTTGAGAGGGGGAGAATTGTAACATCCAAAGTTTTAGGCCTAGAAGTTCCAAAAATAGCCTAAATTAAATAGGTTACCAGACCCCTGTGAGCAGAAGTCCCAAAGATGAGAAAGGAAGTTAAAGCAGTTTCAGGGACTAAACTGCAAAGTAAAAGTTTTCAGGGGCTCGAGTATAATTAAGGTTAGAGGCTCCAGTAAAGTCTCGAAGGCCCAAAAAGAGAAAAGAGGCTAGATACAGGCCAATGGGTAAGTTAGAAACCTCAAAGAGAGGTTCTATGAGGTTAGGCTTAAGCAGGGGTAAAACCGTAAATTCAAAAAGTTATGACCAACAAGGGCAAAAATGGAAGAGTGTACAGAAAATTCTAAGAAAAATCCCAGAAAATGGGAAATAATATTCTAAGACTCTTCTATGAAGAGAAATGACAAAATACCCCTGAGGCAGCTTAAATGGAATTTATGAGGTTGTGACGGTAAAAAGTATACCGTTTGAGGTAATTATTTAAAATAGCAAGAGACCTCAAAAATGTATACAAAAATGAGGTTAAATGGTTGAAAGGTTGTACTAATTTATAAAATTAGTCCCGCAACCAAAAGGCCAGTAGAGTGGCTTTAAGAAATTAAAGAGCCGGTTTTGCCGATAAAAGGGCATTTTGGTAAATGAATTTTTATGCAAGGTTTAAAGGAAGTGTTATGGCCTAAGAAAATTCATAGATATTCTCTAGAATTAAAAGGAATTTATAAAGCAGACAGAACAATTTTCTGAGCTCCGAAAAGCCATAAAGAAAGCCGAAGAAACGTGGGCCAAGTAAATTCGGAGGAAGCTTATGAAACAAGTTTGATCCAACGGTTAGGATCTAATCTCCCATCTCCTCCACCACTTTCATGACACTTGGCATCTTCTAGAAGGTTGAGGTAAGCATGATGTAATAAGATGATGCAATGATGATGCAAAAGTCCACTTGAACTTCCAAATTTGCCCTTACCCTTTCTATTAGCTACCAAGGGCATTTTGATCCATTCAAGCCAACTTTTTTGGCTATAAATAGAGCCTCTTCCCCTTCATATTTTCAGCCAACATGAGTTTAAGAGAGGAAACTCTGTCAAAATTTAGAGAGAAAAACGTAGGGGTGAAGGCCAAGAAGAAGGAACAAAGTTCAAGCTTCAAGATCAAGGTATGTGGTGGCTGTAGCATCTGATTTGATACCTATTTCGAATTAGTTACTGTGCGTATCTGATTCTGAAATTTTGCATGCTTAAAGTACACTCTGTGAGCTTTAAATCCATGGATAGAACACTTCATTTGGATATGTGTACGATTTATGGTGATTTTTCAAAGTTAGGGTTTGAAATCTGGAAACAGTGTTAAGCTTTTGGAAGGGTGTCGAGTTCCGTACAATTCTGGTACTGTTCGGCGTAGAATTGGTTCCTGAAAATATTTTTCCTTTAAATTTAACTTAATTATCTTTCAGTGAGACTTGGAAGCACTCAATTTGATTTTTCTAGATTTAATTATGAATTTTCAAAGTTGAGCAAAAATTCTGGAGATTCTGCGTGAACAGTACCCGCGAACCAAAATTTCCAGATTTGATATTCTTGAATCTAAAGCCATCTAAAGTGGTCCTAATTGATAGGAAATAGATCATAAGGATGTAAAATGATAAGATTTATATTAGAAAAGTAGAAAGAAAACCCTAAGACTAAGAGAAAGGGGTTGAGGTTCAAGAAAGCTAGTCTTGAACTTTATGTAATCTAATGGTCCTAATGGATTGTGTCATCATTATGGTTATGTTTAGGACCTTTGGAACATCCAAGAGGATGTTTAGTGATGTTGACCGAATGCCCACATGGTTGGAAAGTCAAGGGAGTCAAAGGAAAAGTAAGAGGAAAGCTTGAGGTGCAAGGTAGTGAACTTACCTATTGTCATTGCTTGATGTGGTATGCTTGTGTGTTGCCGTGTACATGTTATTTGCATGTTGTTGTGACATGTTTTAGCTGCTGTAATTGCTATTCATGATGAGTAGATTATGTCTCCATGGCCATGCATCAAGAAGTTAGCTTTGAGCATGCTAGTATGTCACTAATTAACAAGAGAATAAACAAGTTGCGTGTAGTGCATTAGCATCCATCTAGCATGATTACGTGGTATTGTTTGCTACTGAGATTCCCCCGAATCTCACCCCCTCCCTAACCAACCATTTAGGTCAATCAATGGTGGGCACTAATGGCATGAGAAGCAAGGAGAAGAAGTGGAGAATTATTAATGCTAATGATTGATGTTATTATTCAATGTATAATTCTCCTATGTTGTAAGTTATGTTATGAATGCCATCAATTCAATGTATGTGCTTAGGATGTTTATGGCATGAATGAAAGTATATGATCATGAATGGGAAAAAGCAAGCCCATGTTAGGTATGCCAAAGAAATAAAAAGAATTAAAGTAAAGAGATATTAAGGGATAAAACGTAGGTCTGAAGCAGTTAATTTCAAGCTTCAGTTCGACCTATCATATGAATGAGTTAAGCTACAGAATTTGGTACACTTATAATACATATCCCAAGCTTTAAAATGAGTGGTAAATCACATCATTTGGTGTGTATACAATGAGATATGAATTTTTGAAGTTAAGGCGCAGAATCTGGAAAGTCCAGATTTTACCAAACGGATAGTAATCTTAATCCAATAAACTGTACGTTTTCCATGAGGATGAGTTCAGTTGAGTATTTTTCCCTTAAAGAGCATTGAAAGAGCTTTCCGTAGAATTTTGGAACACCTCCATACGATATTTCTAGAATTAGTTATGATTTTTCAAAGTTGGACCTGTAATTTGAAAACTGGATAGTGAATAGTAATTTTCTGAAAATTAATGTTCAAATTGAAATTTTTAAGCTTAAGACCATCCAAAGTGGTCTGGAATGGTTCTAAATGACTGCTAAGGTACTATATAAGTAAGGTGTGACAGGTTTACCTAAAATTCATTTTGAACATGACATTATCTGTGATGCTTGTTAGAAAGGCAAATAAACAAAGTCTTCGTTTAAATCAAAGAAGACAATCTCAACTGAGAGACCACTCCAAATGCTTCACATGGATTTGGTTGGTCTGTCAAGAGTCAAGAGTTTTGGTGGAAACTTATATACTCTTGTGATAGTTGATGACTATTGAAGATTTACTTGGACTCTGTTTCTTTCCTCTAGAGATAAGACATTTAATGCTTCATTATTTTAGCTAAAAAGGTCCAAAATGAGAAAGGTATTTTTATTGTATTAATCAGGACTGATCATGGAGGAGAATTCAAGAACAACAAATTTACTGACTACTGTGATGAACATAGGATCAACCACAACTTCTCAGCACCAAGAACACCTCAACTAAATAGAGTTGTGGAAAGAAAGAACAGAGTGCTCACAGAGATGGCCAGAGCAATGCTAAATGAAAAATGAATCTCTTATTCTGGGCAGAAGCTATGAGTACAGCTTGCTACATCTCTAATAGAGCATACATCAGAACACTACTTAGGAAGACACCATACGAGCTTTACAAAGGAAGAAAACCAAATCTAGCACATCTAAAGATCTTTAGGAGCAAATGTTACATCCACACGACAACAAAGAAAATCTCGGTAAATTCAATCCTAAAGCTGATGAAGGTTTATTTCTAGGATATTCTAATCACAGTAAAGCTTACAGAGTTTTTAATAAAAGAACTTTTACTATTGAAGAATCAATTCATGTTGTGTTTGCTAAAACTGAGTCGATTTTGAAATCTTTAGATGACACTGAGATTGTTCAAAGTTTTAAAAAATTGAGTCTAAACAAGTCTTCAAACAAAATGCCTTCTGTAGAAAATAATGAGAATAAAGATGATCAAATTGAAACATTTTCTCAAGATAATCCAGATCAACCTAAGGCTTGGAGACATAACATAAACCATCCTCTTGAACAAGTCATTGGTGAAGTCAATGAAGGGGTCAAAACCTGGAGACAAGTATTCAATGAAGTGCATTTCTCAGGCATTGAACCAACCAGTGTTGACAAAGCTCTATTTGATAAATTCTAGATAGCAGCAAAGCAGGAAGAGTTAAACCAATTTGAGAGGAATCAAGTTCGAGACTTGGTAGTCTAGCCTAATGACCATCCAGTCATAGGCACCAAATGGGTATTCAAGAATAAGTTCGATGAATTTGTGCAAATCATCAAAAATAAAGCCAGATTAGTGGCAAAAGGCTATCATCAAGAAGAAGGTATTGATTACAAGAAAACATATGCTCTAGTAGCTATTGGAAGTTATACGAGTACTCTTAGCCTTTACCTGTATAAAGGATTTTAAACTGTATCAAATGGATGTTAAAAGTGCATTTTTGAATGGTTATATTATGGAAGAATTTTTCATTGAACAACCTCCTGGATTTAAAGATCCAAATCTTCCCAATCATGTTTACAAACTGAAAAAGGCTTAATATGGTTTAAAACAAGCACCTAGAATGTGGCATGAATGACTTAGCACTTTTTTGATAGAAAAAGGTTTTAAAAGAGGCAAAGTTGGCAATACTTTCTATCAAAAGAAATAGAAAGAATTGTTGATTGGTGCTATTAATGAAGATCTTTGCCAAGATTTTGCTAAGTTAATGCAAGGTGAATTCGAGATGTAAATGATGGGAGGATTGAACTTCTTTCTGCGGTTGCAAATCAAACAGAAGAAGAATTGGATTTCTATATCTCAATGAAATATCTCAAAGTACTCCTGAAGAAATATGGGTTGGAACAAGCCAAGAGTGCAAATACACCCATGAGCTCAACCATATCCTTGGACGTAGACGAGAATGGCAAGAATGTGAATTTGACGAAGTACAGAGGAATGATTAGTTCACTACTCTACCTCACTACAAGTAGACTAGATATCCAATTCAGTGTAAGGATGTGTGTTAGATATCAATCAGCTCCCGAGGTATCACATGAAGAAGCCGTCAAGAGAATCCTCAGATATCTTATCAGAACACCAAATCTGAGAATATGGTATCCAAAGAAAGGAGCAGAATATCTAATGGGATACTCAGATGTTGATCATGGAGGATACAAAATAGACAAAAAAAAGTACCATTGGATAATGCCAATTCCTGGGAGGCTGTCTTGTTTTGTGGTCTAGCAAGAAACAAAACACAGTAGCCATATCCTCTACAAAATTAGAATACGTTGCCACTACTACCTGTTGTGCTTAGATTCTATGGTTAAAACAGCAATTACAAGATTTGGGAATCAAATTGAAGAAAATCCCAATCCTGTGTGACAATACTAGCATAATCAGTCTGTCAAAGAATCCAGCCCATCATGCCCGAACTAAGCACATTGATGTTTGACATCACTTTATTCAGGATCATGTTCAAAAGAAAGATGTGAAGGTAGAATTCATTCCATTGAATATCAGATAGCAGACATCTTCACAAGCCTCTCAACCAACAGAAATCCAATTACTTCAGACGAGAATTGGGAATGGTAAATCCCAATGAGTTGTAAGAAATTCAACATTACTTCTTTATTTTCAGTATTTGGTTTTAATTTTTTGATGATTAGAAAGCTAACTTAAGCATCGGAGTGGATAGAAATTTGTTTTGTAGGAAACTCTGTTTTGATGCTGGAAAACAGAGGTTAACAGAGAAAGCAATGTTTGATAAAAGCGTTGATGATTTTGCTTAAAAAATAACTCAATTTATCGATCACCTGATCAATTATTGCAAGTTATTTATCAACTTATCAATCAACTAAGGGCATATAGAGGTGACAAGACGTAAAATTATGCATAACATGTTCGATAATATATTTATCAAACAAATACTCAATCAACAGCGAAGGAAACTCATTGTCAAACAAAAACGTAGCCAAAAAGCATAATCTTTATTGATCATCTTATTGAACATTACTTAGTCGATCATGTAATCGATTAGCTCAGACAGGTATGACTTCTTACTACATATTTATCGATAACATGTTCAATCTTTGCTTGTTTGATAATGTGATTGATAATTATTCATTGTGTTCTTATTGTTCTTCAAGATTATCGATCAATTGATCGATCATGGCTTGATTGATAACTTGATCGATCATCCTAGACTTTTTTAAGTTCAGAATTTGAAATCCCCTTGTCAGTTTCAGAACCCTAACTTGATAATCGTCATCTCTGTTTCCTAGCAATGGTCAAAAACCGTCTTGTCCCATTAAATTTCCCTTAAAACTCCTTCTAAAATCACTTTTTGTCACTTTCAATTACCCTAAACCCCCTCAATCTCACAAATCATTGAACACTTCACTAAAATCTTCTTCTGCGTCAAAAATGGTGAGAGTAAAGCAACTAAGTTGTAATCGAGAAAAAAGCTCAGAAAACCAAGTCCAATCCATAGAAACCACTCTCTCGAGCACCAAAAAGTGGTATAGACCAAAAGTGAGGCAAGAAACTTCAAAGAAAAGTGGGACATTGAAAATTTGAGTGAGCCAGACACTGAGCTCTGCACAAAAGAGACCCACTTCCTCAAAATCAAAGTTGCCAATAGTTTTTGAAGAATCAGAAACTGAATCTAATGATGAGGTCTTAGTTAAGAAAGCTGTGGACATAATATTAAACATTTTAGTTCCCAAGCAACCGAGGAAGAAAAAGCAAAGAGCTAGTGAAGGGGCATCTCACCAAATTCCTGATCAAGGTATTCCCTCTCAGTTTGTTGATGATTTCTTAGTTGGGGACTTAGATAAAGATGTTGATATGGGAAACTTTAAAACTAATTTTGTAATAAGAAAATTCTGCCCAATAGTAGCTGCTGATTTGAAAATCCTAAAAACCAATGAGAAAACCAGATTGGATTTATCGAACCCATTAGATTACTATGAAAATTGGTTAAGCATTACAGAAGACTACTATTGGTGCAAAACCACATAACTACTAAGCTCAAAGGAAGAACTATCATTCTAACCTCAACAAAGATCAATGAGTCAAGATCATGTCAAAGGACCTGACGTGAATGCTGTAAAAGCTTATAAGGTCTTGATGCAAAGTGATGATTACTCTAGAGAGTTGAGTTTTCCACCAAAATAGATGTGTATTATTATTGAATAATCCACTGCATATACTCTAAAAACATAGTGAACAAATTTGGAAGCTTCTCTCACTTGAATCATGATGATTACATCCTTCTGGCCAGAATCATCAGTGGAGAGAAAATCGAATTGGGGTACTAATTTTCAGTGAAATCAAGAATTTTATTTCTTTCAAATCCAAGTCTACCCCTATTCCCTATCCTCAATTGGCTTCATACTTCCTCCAGGTGTATAACATTGTACATTTGGAACTTGGGGAAGCTAAAGAGACAATACCCATTTTTGGAATCAATTAGTTGAATAAGATGAGGATTCCAATACCCTTTTATCCCTCCCAAAAGTAGACATAGACAGATAAAGGGAAAGGGAAACAACTAATGGCTAGTACCTCCATTTTATGGGAATACAATTCGAGAGGTATTCCATTCTGAGCTTTAAGAGTTTGAGAAAAGGTTGTACACCACTTCCAAAGAATATGAGGCAGTTTCAGATAAGAAATTTGAAGGGCTGTATGCTGTGTTGGATATTCACAGACAGGCCGTGGCAATGTTAGAAAGGGAAGTTTCTCAAAGATTTGATGTAGTGGATAAGGAATTTCAAGCTCTGAAGAAGATGGTTGCCTCACTCTGTGCCAACTTTTCTGGTCCTAGCACCTCATTCTCATATGAGGACCTATTCTCTCATCCACCCTCATCTTCACACACTAAACATGCACCCACCTCAGAACCTACACCAGTCACCACTATCCCTACATCTTCTATCTCACTTTCCATTATTCCAATGCCTCCACCTTAGCCTCAACCCTTTCCTCCTATCTCTCAAGCTCTTTCTCCTGTTTCACAGGTTTCTCCACTTCCTATCCCTTTTACCTTACCTTTATTTTCTTCCCCTTCCACTTCTTCCCTTGATGCTGACAAAAAAAGGGAGAAGAATTCTGATTTAGACTAGACTTAATTTGTGTATTTCTTTTTTTACTGGTTGTTTTCAAATCTTGTATTATGAGGTTGTTGAATTTTGGTGCATTTTACACATGAATTTCAGTTTACATGATTTTTAGTTAATCAGTTTATGCAAATTTCTAGTTTACTATCAGTTTATAGCTTTTGAATTCTGTGAATTTACTCCAACCAATTGCTTAGATTCTTATATCTTAAATGTCTTATATTTTCTTATGTTTTGTCATCATCAATAAGGGGGTTAGATTTAAGTGTTTTGATGATAATAAACTAAGTTTTAAGTTTATCTAAATATCTACTATTTTAATCGATCAAATTATCATTCATCACTTAATTGAATATGTGTTAGATAATTGTTAAAGTAATATGTGATCATTTGCTCTTATGATTAATCGATCACATGTTAGATAATTCACTCTGGTAGATAACTTGTTAGATAAATAGGTTAATCGATCATATGTTCGATCACTGATGTTTGAGTACAAGATATTACAACAAATTATTGACCATTTAATTGATAATTGATTGATCAATAAGCTGTTAGAAAAAGGTTTAACTTCCTTTGTCTTATAACAAAAGGTTTATCGATACCTGATCAGTGAAGAGGTAATTGATAATGACTTAGATAATTGGTAAGTTTCCTTGACTTGGTTACTGAGTTAAATAGTTTATGAATTATCTATTACTTTATCGATCAGTAGTTTATCGATAACTTGTTCTAACATTGTTTGACAAATCACTTCTGGTTAATCAATAATGTATTCTGTCAAATTGTTCTTTGTTATATTGCAAAATAAGGTTTTTCACAGTCAATGATCGATCATGTCATCAATCATCATCATATCCATCTGCATCATTTCCTCAACACTTTTTCATATCACTTGTTCAATCAAAGCCTTACTTTGGTATTTTCCAAATCAAACTTTTTACCGTCTTTAATGAATTAGTTAATCGATCATTTAATCGATCGTCAACTTCTCTTCATCCATAATTGTCTAAGTCTTCTTGAACTACTTTTTTGATAACTTGTTTGATCAAACCTTTATCGATCAAGTATCAGATCATTATGTTTAAAAGTGATTCTCACAATAACTCAGGATTATCGATGAGATGTTGGATCAAGCTATTATCGATCATCTGTTCGATCAATGAGCCAATTCGTCACTCAAACAGCTCTTCACTATAATTTTTCATTAAACATATTTTCATTTTATCTTTAAGCTTTTCTTAGCCTTCTTTAATCATATTATTTTCTTTTTAAGGGTACAAAGGCATACAAAGTTGGAAGAAATAAACCTTGCATAGAATTCAAAAGAATTTCACTTGCTAAGATCGCTTTGTTTGTATTTCACCATTTATTGATCATTTGTTCTATCATTGTATGGTCTATAATGAACTAGATAAATGCATACATTTGTAATTAATTGATAATGTGATCAATCAAAGGATTATTGATCAAAACATTGATCAATTAAGTTCATCTTACTTTCTGAATATCAAATGATTGATTCTACATTTTTTTTTCTGATGTATCAATATCAAGAATCATCACCTTGTCTATTATTCATTTATATTTACTTGAAGAAGAAAACTTACTTGTGCTAAGAGACTTTTGCAGATTACGAAGCATAACGGATAAATTATAGGCTTAAACCTACTATGTCAGAAGCATTTACTACGAAGAACTATTGTAACTGACGAGCACACGTAAGTGATCTTCCAAAGCCTAGAAGCTCTTCAGTCTAACGGATAACTAAAACACTTCAACTGTAAATGGCGAAAAGAGCATTGAATGAAGTATTGAATCCACAAACTACCAACTATTGAAATTCCTTGTTGCATTCAATACTCTGTTTTCTCTGGACTAAGCTTTAGTGTTTATCACATATATACTTTGTAAGAGAGTTTATTATATCTTTTACTCAATTCTGAGAGTAACTCAAGAGTATGGACTCTTGGACTCTTGAGAGAATTGTAACCTTACGAGTAGTAAGGGGAAGTGATTAAGAGAGATTCAATTACTATACTGAAACACCAAGAGCTTGTTCAATCTTAGGGATTTAGTGGAAATCTCAGAGGTGCCTTGAGTACTAGACGTAGGTCAAGTGGTTGAGACTGAACCAATATAAATCCCTATGTCATCCTTTTTCAGTGAAATTTTCTAAACTCATCTCCACTGTTTTATTTGTTCATTTAGTTCATTAAGTTAAATTTTTCTATTTCACCCAATTCATCCCCCTCTTGGGTGAAACTGCCACTAACAAATACTACAATAGCAGCAGTAGTGATAGAAGCTGTAGTATAGTTACAATAAGTTGGGCAAGGAGTAGCTTGGATGGCTCAACCAGTCCAACCCTAAGAACTAGTAGTGGAGCAGGCAAGGCCCACAGGAGAACTAGATAATTTGAAATAGTGGATTATGTGTTTCTATAAACATAATCTACTAGCGTTTGTAGGCACATTAGATGTGCAAGGGGCCGAGGATTAGATTGCTCAGCTAGAAAAGATATTCAGGGTTATGGATTGCTCTTTAGAAACTAAAGCATAGATGGTAATATACCAGCTAGAAGAAGAAGTAGACAGATGGTGGAGGAACATTGAAATAGTCCTCCAAGCTGATGAAACCCCAATTTCATGGGAACTATTCAAGGATCAAATTTTCCAAAAATAATTCTCGAGATTGGTGAGGGATGAGAAGGAAGTAGAATTCCTGGTGGTGAGACAAAGAAAGACTGAATCTTTTAATGAATACCTTGTTAGGTACATCAAGCTGTCCTGCTATTCTATGTATCTACAGCGCATAAATGATGAGCATTAGTGTATTAAGAAGATGATTAGAGGCTTAAGGCCTGAGTTGAGGGAGAAGGTGGCCCCAAGATAGACCAAGATTTTTAATAAGATAGTAGAAGCCTACCATATCATAGAGTACAGCCAGAATCATCATGTTGTGGCAAGGGCAACCCCTAAAGTTGAGAAACCTCTAGCAAGGGCTGGTTGTGAAGGAACTTCTCACAGTAACAATAAGAAGCAAAGAAGGCCTAATCCTAGTAGGAGGCTGAGGAGGGGACCTAGACGAGGAAGATTTGACATCTCCTGAAAAGGGAAGGAATTCAAGGTTTGTTGCAGGAATCATGGAGATTGGATGTGCCTGATAGGTCAGAATGTGTGCTATCGATGCGGCAAGCCAGGACACTTTGCTAGAGAGTGCTTGTAAAGTGTCATATCCCGAAAAATTTCACCTGGACATAGGAAGCTAAAAATTGGGATGAGAGCAAATATAAAAACTAGATGGGGAGATGAAGCAACATTTGATGTGAAACCGTGATAAGGCCCAAGCTGACATTTCCGGAACTATCGGTCTAGGAAGGGCAAAACGGGAAATTTTGAGAAAATTTTCAGAAAATTCCCAAAAAATAGTAAAAATATGAATTAGAGCTTTTGGAACCTCAATAGAGGCCGAAGGGTGAAAATAATATAGAAATAGCTAATTACGAAATTTTCCAAAAATAGAGGTTTTTTGGGAAAATAGTGAAATATTGAAGGAAATAATTATTTTAAATAGTTAGAGTCCTCAATAAATTTGGAAAAAATATGAATTAATTATCTAAACATGGGATAGAATTTAGAAAATTGGTTTTAGGACTTGGAAATACAGGAATTAATTTTAGGGAATTTATTTCCCTTAGTTTTACTAATAAAGGCCTAATCAGAGAAAATTCAAAATAAATATCTAGAGGTGGAGACAAATTTTGAATATTTTTAGATGACTTTATTATATTAAAAGAGGGTTTTTTGTGGAAAGAAATAAATTTTTGGAGGCCTAAAAAAATTACAAAATGTTACAAGTAAATAGTAACTGAAAAAGTTTCAGAATGGTTTGAGATTGTTATTTGGTTTGTAGGCCATCTTTTTGGACGATCCTAAACCATGTGTAGGCCCTATATTGGGCCTAGATTAAGCGTAATTTTATGCAGATTCTAGCACCTTCGTTAAATTAAAATAAAATTCAATTTTTACACAAATATCTTGGAATATTCTAGGTTTTTGGATGCTTGGCATGATCTGAAAATTTTAGCACTTGATGGTAGCCATGTGTCCCCCTTATGTGGTAGTTTTGGACATCCAAATCGTGAGGGAGGAGGCAGGTTTATTTGCCTATAAATAGCCCACTAAAATACCCTAAAATATGCAAAAAATTGGTAAAAGAAGGGGAGGTGCTGCAATTCATTTTCTTGAGCTTCAAACTGAACTTGGTAAGAGCAATTGGACAAGGAACCATCAAGCTTTGATCAAGGTATGTTTGTGCTTTGGTTTGGTTAAGATTAAAGTTTGTTTTGGTTGAATATTTTGATTATTTTTGAAGGCAATCTTGCTGTCATATTTTGGTCAATATGAGTGTGCCTTAAAGAAAGATAGAAGTCTTGAAAATGAGTTGGAATTATCATGTCTAAGTGAGGTTTGAATTGAATTTTGGAAGAAATCAAAGTTAGGGTTTTAACACCCCTATTCGGCCACTATGTAATCTTGGGGTAGGAGTTTGTTTTAATATGATTTGATGATTCCAATGAGTTTAAAATGTGTTTTTGCGTAGGAATATACCAAAGGAAACTATTTGGAATCATTGGAATCAAAAATAGAATTTTTAGAAAAACAATACCCCTATTCGGCCAAGTCTAATTGATAGGGAAGGAGTATGATTTTGTGAAATCTGATTTGATATTTGAATTCTACATAAAAATTGTGTAGGAATGGCCTAAGAGATTGGTTGAAACAAAGAGGGAGTAATTTGGCCAAAAATCAAGGAAAAAGGGATGTTAATTAAGCCTAATGTTAGATTATTGTGTTTATGCTTGAATGGTTGGTAATTTGAAATGTATTTGTGCTTGGAATGATAGACACATTGCAAGAGATCAAAGGAGGACACCAATTCCCTAAAGAGATCGAACTGAATTATCAACCAAGAGGTAGCATTGAGCTTATAATTTGATTGCTTTCTTGCTTGTTTAAATGTGTATGTGTTATGTTATTGATGTTGCCATTATGTAATTGAGCAATATATATGATGATGCATGAAATTATACATTAAATGTATCTTGGCAACATGTACAAAGAATGACTTGATGGCTTAATGAATTACTCTTTTTACATGGTAAATGATATACACATAAAATGTTACACAATGGTATTGATTTTATGCACACATATTACAATTTTACAAGGCATGAATTGCATGATAATTATAGTTCTTTGCTACTGAGATTTCTATAAAATCTCACTCTTTATGTCAAAAATTCACTATTTAGGAGTTGACTCAAGCAAAGACAAAGAAAAGGAGATCATTTTAGGAGATATTTGAATTATATATCCCTTGAGCAATAGTTATGTATTATGTAAATTGTTACGAATTATGATGAATACCTGTATAAGTGACTTCAAACTTTATGTATGTGAATATTGAGTAATATTCAAGTTGTAGTATATAATGATAAATGGCATGACGTTTGGTAGGAAAAAGGAAAGGAAAAACCAAAATGGTTACTTAAAGGGGATAAATGTTGACTTTTTAGGGGTAAATTTGACCAATGATGTTTTGAGCAATAAGATGAGTTTGGATCTAAAATTTGACATGCTTATAGATCACATTTTTAGCTTTAAAACACATGGTAATTTACTAAATTTAGAGTTTTGTGCTAAGAGATATGCCCCTCCAATTTTGGGCCAAAATACTGAAAATTCAAAAATTGCCAAATAAACAGTGTAACTTGTCAAATTTTCTGGCCTTGTTTCAGATGGATATGAGGCCAATGAGTATTTTTCTCTTATAGAAGGCATAACAAGCTTCAAATAGAAATTAGAACCACTTAGCTTCAATTTTTCTACATTTAGTTATGAATTTTCAAAATTGGCTTAAAATTCTGTGAATAGTATACGGAAATCCAAAAATGGAAATTTTAAGGATGAAAATTTTCCATTCTTAAGCTTTAGGAAATGACCTTAAATGGTTCCAATGAATATATAATAAGGCAATGAAGGAGGTGTGACACAAAGTGCCAATAGTTCTAGGCCAGTGACCCAAGAAAGAGTGGTAAGTCTCATATTTGGCCTATATTTTCTAGTGCAAACTTCTGCATTTATAGCTTTTAATTGTGTAATTTGGGTTAAATTAGAAGTTTTTGTGCATCAAGGGTATAAGAGTCAATTATGTGTTTTTATATGATAATTCTTGAGTTTTATTCATTCATTGGCTCTTATGTATCCTACATACTTTGGATTAGATGACTATGGGCTTAATTTGAATATTGTAGGTTATCAGAGGTTGAAGAAATCAAGGAAGGAGTGATTCTGCCTCACTTTGCCATAGCACACTCTACTTTCTACCACAGAAAACATGCCCAATTATAGGCATGGATTTGTTAATCTAAATGGCGTCATTTTGGCTTTGTTGCGGCGTATGATTTGACCATATTTCTACACTCTTTTTTAAATCTTTTCTAAGGTTTTTGAAGTATTTTTGCATGCTTCTTGTTTGTCTATGAGCCGATTCTTAGCACTATCCTTTTTGCATTTAATTCATGCTTTTTCAAGTGTTTTTAGTGACTCTTAGCTAATTTTTGTTACCTCTGATCATGAAGAGCTAGATATCACGAGAAGTTATTTTGATGTTGTAGGTAAATGATAGGATTTGGAAAACCAAGGAAGGAGTCAAGGACCTTGAAAAGCATCATGGGTAGCCTAAAGTGAAGAAAGATTCAAAAATCTAGGCTAAGAGGAGAACCAGAGCCAATCATCTTTATTGGACACCTTCACCGCGGTGAAGCCTTCAAGCCTCAGTGATACCTCTTTGTGACCCTTTGCCATGACAAAGTATTTGGTTGGCCGCGGTGAAGCATCTAGGATAGCAAAATATAGAGTTTCATTTAGCTGGCATAGTGAGCTTCCAAATTAGGTTAAATGCACAAAATTTAAGGCCGTCAGCAACTAGCCTCCATCTAGATTTGGTCTCCATCAATTCCTCTCAAGTCTCCACCATTTTTCACCCATAAATTCCTCATTTTTACTTTATTTCACCATAAATCTCTCAATTCTGTACCAATTATTCTTCATCATTCCATCTCTACATCACCTTCCCATACCCATTTCATCATCCATGGCTATCAAGAGTGTTGAAACCGATTAGAGCAAGATTGGAGCTATGAGTGGCTGAAGTTGGTGACCTTTGGTAATGGGGATGCAAGCTTGAGCTCATGGATTACATTGGGAAGTTTCTATTTCAATCTTTGTGGTTATATGCATTTGAACTTCTAGATTTAGGGCTGAATACTATATTACCACCTTAGATGACTGATTAGTTTTTCGTTGTGATTGATTTATTTGTATTTGAATTGAATGATGTAATATGTTTATGATATATATGACTTATCTTTTTGCCTTGGCTTTTAAAGTAATTGTAATGATTATTGTTAGTTGATTGATTGCAATTGACTCTTGTGTGTTGATCAGTTACCAAGAGAAAGCATTCCATCATCTCATTCATTTACACACTAAGTGGTTTTCAGAACAGTGTTTTGAAAAAATGTTGCTTCATTTTGATCAAAGTGGTTTTCACCGATTCAAGCATTGGACCTAAATGATCATTTAGGGTTTTAATTCAGACTTAGTGGTTTTAAACTCCTAATTATTTTAAAAGAGCAAGGAGAGCTCAATTCCTTTAATCCAAATCATCCCTTTGCATTGCCTTTATAATCCCAATTTTACAAGCTTTCCTAAACACTTAGCTATTAGATTTTGATTAAGGCTTCATTAGTAAAACGACCCGAGGTTGTGCCCCCATAGTGCAATCCTTGGTAAATTTGTGATCTGGACTCCTAAGGCATTAGAAAACAGTCTGATCTATCACACCTTACTATTGTATTAACTTAGATTCCTTTCAAAACCATTTTAGACCACATTGGATGGTCTTGGGCTCACTTTTTACCACAAAAATGCTGAATTTCGGATTTTTACTGTTCATCAGGTAAAATCCAGTTTTTTTGGCCCAACTTCAAAAATTCATAACTTATTCCACAAAAATCCAATTGGGGTGGTTAAAATTATAATTAAAGCTATTTAAGTCATCTTTCAAGAAAAAATAATCTCATTGTCCAATTCCTGATGAAAAGGCGTCAGGTTTCTGAGAAATACAACACTGTCCATTTGCCAAAACCCTTTTTTCCCAGATTCTGACCTTTAACTTTGAAAAATCATTATAAATCGTATACTGGGCCATTTTTAACGTATTACCTATCAAATTGAAGCTCAGGACTTTATCTTTCATTATCCCAAATTTAGTGACTAAACACGTTCGGCAGAATAAACAAAAAGTCACATGAACCAGTCAGTGTCAGTGTGCTTACAGCATTGTTAGTATAATATGTACATAACCAAAATGAGTTCATGAATTTTTGTGGCTAAACCCCACAAGTTAGCCTTCAATCTATAGCTTTCCCTTGGAGGATTCAGGCCCTAAAATGTTAGTTTGCATTTGTGGAATGAGATTTCATTGAAATCCCAATAGCAAATTAACCAACTATAACACCAACAAGCATCATCAACATGCACAATTATATTAACTACTATTGGTGAACTAGCATGCTTATCATTGGCAAACTCAATCATGCAAAGGCCAAAGCAAAAATTACAAAAAGCAGCCACATTATAATCAAGAAAGTCCAACCACATAATAGCAATTAATCATGCAATATCAATAATGCTAAGTTAGTATTAGTAGCTAGGTTTAACTTGCTACCTTGCTCCAAAAGCTT